>NW_027472581.1:90068994-90351494 GCF_030347505.1 Rhynchophorus ferrugineus | reverse complement strand
ATCTGAAGATATTTTGATAAAAAAAACTAGCTAGAATGAAAGATATAATTACAGCAGGTACTACAACAACTTTACAAATTAAGCAGTATGAAATCGGTGCCGAGCACAAAAATACAAAAACAATTATATAATTTTGTGACATATACAAAAACATTAATTACCAACAAAATAAATCTAAATTAATATAGCTGTTTGGGTTCGGTACCGACTTCATCAGTTGGTAGTAGTTAAAAAACAAAATAGGTTTAGGTATGTATTAAGCTAGATTGTGTGTATATAGTAGAACATAAAATAAGTGTACGTATAATGAAGACTATTATTCTGTAATTTTTTTTTAAATTTGTGCTAATATTTTTAAAATTTCGTGCTAAAACATTTTTTTATTAAAATTAAATTACCAACAAAACAAATCTAAATTAATATAACTGTTCGGGATCGCCATCGACTTCATCAATTGGTAGTAGTTAAAATAATATTGTAAATAAAAAAATAGGTTTAGCTATGTATTAAGCTAGATTGTGTGTATATAGTAGAACATAAAATACGTATACGTATAATGAAGACTATTATGTACATTTTTTTTTTAATTTGTGCTAATATTTTTAAAATTTCGTGCTAAAACACTGTTTTTTATTAAAATTAAATTACCAACAAAACAAATCGAAATTAATATAACTGTTTGGGATCGCCACCGACTTCATCAGTTGGTAGTAGTTAAAATAATATTGTAAATAAAAAAATAGGTTTAGGTAAGTATTAAGCCAGATTGTGTGTATATAGTAGAACATAAAATACGTATACGTATAATGAAGACTATTATGTACATTTTTTTAAAAATTTGTGCTAATATTTTTAAAATTTCGTGCTAAAACACTTTTTTTTATTAAAATTAAATTACCAACAAAACAAATCTAAATTAATATAACTGTTTGGGATCGCCACCGACTTCATCAGTTGGTAGTAGTTAAAATAATATTGTAAATAAAAAAATAGGTTTAGGTATGTATTAAGCTAGATTGTGTGTATATAGTAGAACATAAAATACGTATACGTATAATGAAGACTATTATGTACATTTTTTTTAAAAATTTGTGCTAATATTTTTAAAATTTCGTACTAAAACACTTTTTTTTATTAAAATTAAATTACCAACAAAACAAATCTAAATTAATATAACTGTTTGGGATCGCCACCGACTTCATCAGTTGGTAGTAGTTAAAATAATATTGTAAATAAAAACATAGGTTTAGGTATGTATTAAGCCAGATTGTGTGTATATAGTAGAACATAAAATACATATACGTATAATGAAGACTATTATGTACATTTTTTTTTAAAAATTTGTGCTAATATTTTTAAAATTTCATGCTAAAACATTTACAAAAAATGTATTTCTGAAACAATAATAATTATTCAGAAATAAGATTGGTCATTATTATAAGATTTTTTTATGCTAATAGAAATGATGCTTCTGATGGCTTCTATTTAAAACTTGTAAAGTAATAAATATTGGATGTTAATATATTATATTTATTTTATTTATTATTTAGTTATTATAATGACATTTTAAGAATAATACTATGTCGTAAAAATATTAAAATCGAAACTGAATGTCAGTATCAAAGTTCAAGGATCTGTGTCTTTATTAAAAAAAAACAATAACAAATAAACATATATAAACTCAAATTTATTCTTGTATTAATCATAGATGATAAGACTAATTACTTTTTAATTGGACTATCAAGAAATTCATTGTGGAATTTCACGCGATTTATAGAGGAAACATAAACAAGAATTATTACCTTTCTGGTTTGTTTTCTTTATCCTTTCCGAGAGCTTCAAGGCGCTCGGAGCATAATTTCGATAAGCTTGCCGTGCTACCCATGATTCAGCGGTTTACAACTAATTTAGCACATTACAAAGCGAGGAGGAAACAATCGTTGATGGCTGAACGAGAACCATAAACTGACAACAGCAACTTTGATCGCTTGAATCGTATGCTGTGCGAAGCAGTTCCGGTAAATAATTTTAAAAATGTTCAAGATCGTTCCTTTTAACAGTCAACCGATCGATTTTTCTGTCCTCGTTTTATTACGTTGGTTTCGTCGTCCCGCTAATGTTCAATAAAATTCCATTTATTATTCAAACTGTTATTGGAAAAATCATTGGCATAGCATGATTTTCATTTCTATAATAATTCATTGGCATTTCTCGTCTGTTGCGGTTTTTAATAGAAAATGTAGACATTTTTTGTTTATAAATTGACTTCATTAAAATAAAATTCAGTTTAGTTTTTATACATCAAGAGGTTCAAAATAATCGCAAGAACAAAGAAAAGTTATTCGGGAGTATCAATTTCGTTTCCGTAACAAACACGCAACAATAGGGCAAATTCACTGATTGGTTAAACAAATAAATAAAAACTTTTAAAAAAATATTGCTTGGCTCGATCTATCTCAAGCTTTTGACAAGGTGTAGCATACTGAACTTCAAGTTAAATTGACAAATCTTCTGCCCCATTCGCACTTTTAACTACCAAAGTTATATATAGCGTTGAGAACCGTCGACTTAACCTTAACTATCGACTGTTTAGTAGTTAACTACTTTTTACTATCGACTGTTTCAGTCACTATTTTCGGTTCGGCTGTCTTTACTACTCTTTTCTAGTGATTGTTTCAGTCGCTCTATTGGGTCCGACTGATTTTGTTACTATTTACTATAGACTGTCATTCATTCCATGTCCATGTCATCATGTCCGATTCGACGGATTTTTAACATTCTGAATCTGTAAAAATGTACCCAAATTAGGCTTACATAGATTTATATGTAATACATTGTTTTATGATATTTTTGGTATTTTGCTTGGTATATTAATACAGCAGCATTTTGGAGGCCTATTTTTCGAGAGTACTAATGTTAAAAAATGTTAGAATGTTAAAAAAATTAAAATTGAGAATGATAAATAGTAAAATACTTTTGATAGTTATTATGGCAATAAAAGGTAATTTTTTTTTATTAACTTTTTCTTTTCGATTTTACAGTAGCAGTTCGTAAAAAAATATTAACCGTAAAGAGGTGATAAAATGTATTCAATATTCATACTAAATATATATAATAAACAAGCTGCAGTGATAAGGGCAATAGACGGTCCCCCTACTGTTTCGATAGCCCCGGGTTCAAATCCTGCTGGGGCATGGTTGTACATGATCAAGCGAAACATTCTATGGTTCGAGAATATTTTGAAAGAGAATCCTCAACTTCTGCTATCTGCAAGTAGATATCATCAACAAATGACAATCCTTTTAGATCATCTATTTAAAAAATCAGTATTTTGTGTTACAAATAATGCTGAGGCGATACAAGAAATTATCACAAAAGAGATGTTTTTATATATAAATTACAACTTCAAAATATACAAATACAGTGCTAAAACTCGAAATTCAAGACACAAATACTAACGAAGAATGTATTACATCTGAAGATATTTTGATAAAAAAAACTAGCTAGAATGAAAGACAAAATTACAGCAGATACTACAACAACTTTACAAATTAAGCAGTATGAAATCGCTGCCGAGCACAAAAATACAAAAACAATAATATAATTTGGTGACATATACAAAAAAATAAATTACCAACAAAATAAATCTAAATTAATATAACTGTTTGGGTTCGGCACCGACTTCATCAGTTGGTAGTAGTTAAAATAATATTGTGAATAACAAAATAGGTTTAGGTATTTATTAAGCTAGATTGTGTGTATATAGTAGAACATAAGAGACGTGTACGTATAATAAAAACTATTATTATGTATTTTTTTGAATTTGTGCTAATATTCTTAAAATATCCTGCTAAAAACTTTTTCAAAATTAAAATTAAAATACCAACAAAACAACTCTAAATTAGTTTAACTGTTTGGGTTCGCCACCGACTTCGTGCTAAAAACATTTTTTTAATTAAAATTAAATTACCAACAAAACAAATCTAAATTAATATAACTGTTTGGGTTCGCCACCGAGTTCAAAGTCATCAGTTGATAGTAGTTCAAATAATATAGTAAATAGAAAAATAGGTTTAGTTAGGTATTAAGCTAAAGTGTGTGTATATAGTAGAACATAAAATACGTGTACGTATAATAAAAACTATTATTATGTACATTTTTTTTTAATTTTTGCTAATATTCTTAAAATTTCGTGCTAAAAACAATTTTTTTTATTAAAAATAAATTACCAACAAAACAAATCTAAATTAATATAACTGTTTGGGTTCGCCACCGACTTCATCAGTTGATAGTAGTTAAAATAATATTGTAAATAGAAAAATAGGTTTAGTTAGGTATTAAGCTAAAGTGTGTATATAGTAGAACATAAAAGACGTGTACGTATAATAAAAACTATTATTAAGTAAATTTTTTTTTAATTTTATGGTAAAATTCTTAAAATTTCGTGCTAAAAACATTTTTTGTTAATTAAAATTATTATTATGTACATTTTTTTTTAATTTCGTGCTAAAATTCTAACTTTGATTATTTTTTAATTTTTAGTGAGATACTTATTTATGTTTTGGATTGAGCTCATTTTTTTTTGTTAAAAATATTTTGAATAAAATAAATTGTACCGATTTTTCACAATATGGCTTAAAATGAAAAAAACCCTTAAAACTAATTTATAGGCCTAATATATCAAACGATAATCATTTGTCGTTTAACAGATATTGTTGAGTTAAGTTTAAGAGCATAATTGATCCCTAAAACATATACATATATACGTTATTGTTATTATTACTATTAAACCAAGTTGTTCGATAATAAAAGTTCGCTAAAGGTCACAGGACTACGGAATCGCTTAAATAACCGATAATACTGGTTGTGGTTCAAATCTGATCTGGTTAAAGTTGAGATCGCTGACGCAACTTCCATAAAAAATTTAATTTTAATTTGGCAATGTCCTTAATTTAAATCGTCGCTATACATTTATGTGATCCTCGAATCGTATCGAGGACAAAGAGATCTGACAACTGGCCAGGATATTTTCAGACGTATATAGTAGGGATGTTGGTCGGATTTTTTAAAAATATCGATTCATTATAGAAATCGATGGATTTCTATTATTTTTTAATATATCGACGAATAAAAGATACCAACAAACCATGCAAAATTTACTTGATGTCCGGGGGGAGCAACCTGAAAACAAAACTCGATATCCGTATCGAACATTTTCCGCTCTATTATTACTTTTCCACGTAAAGTTTACTTGACAATCGGGAGTGGACAATTTCCAAAAAAAAAACTTCGACACTCTTTGAAAACACTAAGTTTTTAATATCGATATTTTACTTCGCAGCTAAAAGTTCGATACTCTCATTTACAACTATCGATAGTTCATTGAAAGAAATGTCGGACCAATAAATATCGATGTATCGATATTTTACTTTGCAGGTAAAAGTTCGATACTCTCATTTACAACTATCGATACTTCATTGAAAGAAATGCCGGACCAATAAATATCGATGTATCGATATTTTACTTTGCAGGTAAAAGTTCGATACTCTCATTTACAACTATCGATACTTCATTGAAAGAAATGTCGGACCAATAAATATCGATGTATCGATATTTTACTTTGCAGCTAAAAGTTCGATACTCTCATTTACAACTATCGATACTTCATTGAAAAAAATGTCGGACCAATAAATATCGATGTATCGATATTTTTTTGGCATGCCTAGTATAAAATATAACTTTGTTTATGCCATAATTATTGTTTCTTCATTTCTTCGCGTATATAATACAGAGTAGCCCAGAACTTGTGTCCAGATGTTCAGAGCAATACATGAATATGAGCGAGGCTTCAAAAATTTCTGGCTTCAAAATTTTAAGGATCACAAGAGCAGAAACGCTTTCCACAGGGTGACCCTTCGAATATATGTCAGCAAATCGACAATGTTACACAATTATTATTGTTAGATATATTTAGCAAGAAATGGAATTCATTTCAAGGAAAACTTAGGGTAAGGTTCATCTTTAACATTCTGGAGAGAAAACGAACAAATCACACTAACGCCTTTACCTAAACACCCATCATTATAGCCAACATACAAAATGGATCTTCCATTTTCAAAGAGCAATAACTTTTGGTTAAATAATCGAATATATGGGGCATGGTCGTGTATGGTCGTAAATTTTTGTTTATTGTTGTTTAAAATTTGTGATTGTTCTTAGGCCAGAGTACAAAATCCGACAAAGAAAATGATCCCAGTCACGCCAGTAACCAGGCTGGGTAAGACCGGATACATTCTGGGATGATTTCTAAGTTGGTATATATATATATATATATATATATATATATATATATATATATATATATATATATATATATATATATATTTGTAAATTAGGAGAAAAAAACTTTAAAATGTTTATATATACATATATATATATGTAAATATATATACATATTTACAAAAATTAATTTCTTTTTGCACTGCCATGTATTTGTTACATTATTGTGTTGTTTTTTGTTTGTTTTCCTACCAAATCTAATATCTTGTCTGAATTAAATTCTTTGAATTATATAAATTTTATAATACAATATCCCTTTCTAAATTATGCCAATTTTCGATCGAAAAAAATATTAACCCTCCGTCAAATTTGGATCTAGCATTTTGTTATGTGGAGAACTGGGCCTCGAAATGAAGTTTTGTTTAATATGTTGGATTCGCGGGAGGGCTCAGATATCTTGGGGGAACTTGATTTCGCTTTGTTTACATATAGGACAATAATTTTTTCAGAGTGTATGCCATAAAGTACGATTCTATTGAGTTCAGATTCAGTTTGTAATATTAGGATATGTAGAATATCTTTATTATCAGTAAGTCTTACGAAAAATATCGATATAGTAGAAATAACTGTTAAATTTGATGGCAGTGACATTTCACTATGTGGAGTAATAGTTTTTCAATTAGTATTACAGAGTTATTCAATGTACACTAATCATAAAACGCTCAAACTCACACTTTTAAAAATTTATGCTGAAGATTTTAAAGAAAGGAAAATAGCTACTACACAACATTGCTGAAAATGCCATTTCAAAATATTTCAACGTAGTAGTTTCATAGGTTACTGGCCAGAAAAAGTATTTTCTATGGCGTATTGTAACTGGCGATGAAAAGTGGATCTAGTACAATCCCAAGCTATAGTCCAAGAGATGCAAAGCCATCCTCTTCCATGACATACCCTCACACGTTATTGCAGCTCGAATGAAAAGTTGTACTTCAACCAGCATACTCACCAGATATAGCGCCTCATAATTACCACTGTTTAGGATTTATGCATTATGGCTTGGCTGGTAGACTTCTTCATCTTTTTATCTTTTAATCAGCAAAAAATCGTCTTGAATGATCGAAAAGTGAAGTTGCGTGATTTACCTAACATCGTAAAGATATCAAAAAAACATATTGCTTTTAAATTGCATGAGCATTTGACTATGAAAAAGCTGTGTTCAAATTGGGTGCCGCATTTTCTCACTATTGACCAAAAACAAGAACGTGTTGATGATTCGGAGCAGTATTTAGCCATGTTTAAACGTAACCAACTGGAATTTTTGTGTCGATTTGTGACAATATATGAAACATGGTTCCATCACTTCGCTTCGGAATCAAAAAGATCGCCATCTGAGTGAACAGCAATCAGAGGCGACAGGCCTATTTTGAGGAATAAGATAAATCGTTCTACAAAATTGATATCGAAACGTAGAGCAGCGCTGGTATCGCTGGACAGGAATTACGTTGATGAATGAAGAGAATTTTGAACAAAAAAAAAACGCATTTACTTTGTTACGCCTGGGACCTTTCAGTCCATGTATTACAAACACTTAATGCATTTCAATAACCACCTGCAGTTACTGAAAAAAATCTTGTTGAATTCTTTCATTCTGTTATATTAATATTTTAAAATTTATGTGAATAAATGTGTTTAATATTTTCTTCTCAAATTTTTGTTTTCTTTTTCATATTACTTTCTGATAAATTATACGTTTTATTATTATATCAATTTTTAATTATACTAGTGTATATATTTTATTACTGTTATTTCTAATACTTTTAGGGCAGGTAGGACTAATTATTGTAATTGTGTAAAATATCACTTTATTATATACTCTGTTGATAGATATGTGGTATATATAAAATATTGTAAAAATAATAAACTGTATTCTTTAATATAAACAACAGACTATATAATTCATTAACAAATAAACACTCCTTTTCCGATACACAACCGTGGATTATTAATAAAATGACGCATTTTTCTAAGAAATAACTGATAACATTCAGTGTTTTTTTATACACTAATTAACACTGGCTGCAAATATATTATAGTTTTCTGCAATGTTTCTTAGAATTCAACTAAATTCCTAGAAATGGTATTGGCTGTTTTACCGATAAATCGTTTAAATTAGATTTTTATTAATACATCTTATGTAATACTTATATAGGATTAATACAGGTTAATATTTCTATTAGATAAAACAGTTAAATTAATTAATACAAATCAAATGTAATAAAATAAAAAACTCATTTAATACTATATAACTTATTTAATACATTTTTAGAAGTCACGTCGGTCATACGCATAAAACTGACAGAACCCTCGCATTCGCCATTTTTTCATTTATTAAATTGCATTGTTATTTTGTCTCTACTATATTGCAACTTCCGTTAATTTATTTTACGTATTAGCTCTTTTATTTCAGTGTATTATTTTTTCCGGAACCAGGATTGTTACTTTTATTTAATCTCCTGAGAATAATATTTATAGAAAACCATATGCCTAATTGCGAAAGACACTCCAACAGTTTATTTTGACAGTGTCGGTGCTTTACTAGAGAAATAAATCGAGTATATGTTAGCTTAGAATAGATTTCGCGTAAAATTTTGATTAATTTTTTAAATCTCAATATTTATTTTTTTAGTAATATAATACACAAATGATAAAATGAGTTGTATTACTCATACAACCATATTTATTTTTTCAATGTGCCAATACATTTGTAAAACGATTAAATATTAACAATTTTTGGTTAAAAACGGCATCAAAATTAGTTGAAAAGTCATTACCGGTTTGTTTTTCGAGAAAATACAAAATTTTCAAAAAAGAATTGAAACATTTATTTATTCAAAATATTGACTGTTTAATTCTATAGATGTTGCCGATCTTTCAGACAATTTATAGATGGCAAAAAAATTGTTTGTCCTCAACGCATTCATTGAGTCATTTTCTAACTTCTTCGAAATTGGCGAAGTGCTGCTTTGTAAGCACGTGTCTCATTGATGCCAATAGTTGATAATCTAACGGGGCAAGGTCTGGATAGCACGCTAGGTGCGACAATATGTCCCATCCATCAATCAACGATTCCTTGACCAGTTTTGCTTTTCGATATGGCGCGTCGCCGTACTGTAAAATCATGGTTCAGATTGATCATTTGTTGTCGGTAACGATCACTATTAACTGTTTCATCAGGTTTCAACAGTTCGTAGTACACCACGCCACTCTGATACCACCTAAAATACAGCATTGTCTTGTGGCTAAAACAATTTGGCCATGGAGGCAATCGGCCGGCTTCGCACTATAATTTTTTGGGCCTAGGATTTTCAAGATAAGTCTATTTTTCATCACCTGCCACTATTCGATGCATAAATTAACTACAATCATATCTTTGAAGCAACATTTCACAGATGATGTTTCGACTTTTCATTTGTCTGTCATTCAATTGATATGGCACTCGCTTTCCTATCTTTTGAATTTTTTCGATTGCTGGTAAATGGTTGTTAATCGTTTCTTGGGCCATGTTTAAAGTTTAAAGTGTTTTTGGGTTTGGGTTGGGTCTTCATTCAATAATTCTTACAGATTCGTATATTCAAACTTTTCTGGTCTACCAGAACATTCTTTGTGTTGTACATCACAATCACCTCATTTGAATGTTCGAAACCACGCCAAAATTATAAAGGAGTGAGATCATTCTTTGGGAAACGATGTCTAATTTCCGTAGTAGATTTTTACCCCGGTACACTATATCTTTTACTACACTGACGCATTGTTATCAATTTTTATATTATTACTCCATAATAATTGATGTAAAACAGAAAATATGCGCAACGTAAAACGAAGATTTCTTGATCTAAACAAAAACCAAAAACCTTCAAATAACAAACTTAAATATTTAACGCTTAAAAGTAATTTGTATTTCGAATTTTAAATACATGCGAGATAGTATTTTGTAATTTGTATTTTAATTAGTATTGGGAACTATCGACTGAAATCGACTATCGACTGTTTAGTAAATGACAACTTTTTACTATCGACTCTTTCAGTCGCTATTTTCGGTCCGACTGATTTGGTTACTATCGACCGTTTCAGTCGTGTACTTTTAGTTACTATTGTTGGTTTTTAACGTTCTGGCTCTGTCGTCCTAGCCGCGACCTTGCCAAAAATGTACCCAATTTATGCTTACATAGATTTATATGTAATATATATAGCTTTATGATTTTTTTGGTAGTTTGCTTGTAAATAATATATTGTATATTAATATAGCAGCATTTTGGAAAGATATTTTTCAAGATTGTTAATGTAGTAGGATAAAAATAATAAAATTGTGAATGATAAATAATAAAATACTTCTGACTATCTTTATGGCAATAACAGGTAATATTTCGATTTTTGTTAAAAAATATTTCCGTTCAATAATAAATAATGCATGTACTTCATTTAAAAAAGCTGCAGTAATTATTGTACGATCATTTTTAATTATGTCATAAATTAGTTTTCTTTCTATGATTAGATATATGTTTAATTTTTATTTAGATAAATACTATACTTGTTTAAGTTCTATTGTATTGTCTATATTCATTAGAGTATATTATTTGAAAATAGCAATTAACATATTAAAATACGAAAAAGAAATGTGCGATATTATTCCATTCCATCGAAAAATTCCATTCCTTTTTGCAGATCCACAGAACATTCAAATATAAAAGTAATTCTACTTCGTTTAAAATGAAATTAATAATTGTATGTTAATAGTATTTAGTAATTTTTTCCTTTTCTTTTTTAAAGTTAGTACGTTAAGGAATATGTATATCTCCATATAGCTTATAGAACCGTTGGAATATAACTTCTCCGAGCAATTATCTCCGTCCTTTCCTCTCTCACAATTGATACAGAAAAGGGTTCGAACATATTCGTCTGACGTTATAAATTGATCAAAGCAGTCGAACCGTGCATTTGACTGAAAATAGTAATTATTATTTTCAGTCGCTAGTTTTTCGACTATCGACTGTTTCGACTGTTTTCAGTCGATAGTTCCCAACGCCAATTTTAATTAAAGCAAGTCATGTATGTCACAGAGCTCTGATTGTAATATAATCGAAATATATTTTGGGGAATATTTAAATAAAACAATATTAATGATAAAATTTGCCAAACGTATATTGACACTCGTGTAAAATTATGTTATATAAACTTATAAAATTAATAAAGCACTTTGGGCATAGTTCCTTACCTAAACGTCCATACGTTAATAGAAATATAAATATAGAAAATTAAATAAATACACAATATTAAAAAAACATTTAAGTAATGATAATTATAATGATGTGACATAACGAGAATATCCTAAGATTAAATACAAGCTATCATTAAAAATAAACCGTGTTTTAGGAAGGATTTTAGACAAAGCATAACGGAAAATCTAAATAGTATCAAAACACGATCGTTAATAAATGCAGTTCGGGAATTAGAAAATCACTTAGTAGTAGTTCTTGTTCAATATTCTTCGCCTTCGTCAGCCTCGCCTTCGATTGAATCGACAGCGACCTGAAACAAATTGTTTGTTGTAAATATATTATTTATAAAAAGTTCTAAAGACGATATATTATATATCAGTTCACCGATGATATTCCATCTCCTCTTATTTTAGTTCGAAAAAATATTTCGAAAAATAATTGCATTATACAACTGTCCAGAGTCTGATTTTAGAAGCTTAATCCAGATCAGATATCATAAACTTCAAACATTATTGGATACAATCGCAGCATTAATGGCTAAGAAACCTGCAATAGTTTAAAGATGTTTGAATGACTTAGAACACATCCGAAGGGAGGCTATTACAAATAGGTTCATTATTATTTCTGTAACAGTTTTCGCAACCAAATTCAAATATATAGGGTCGCAAAATCATAGCATGGATTGATAAAATTCCGCAGGGTAGCATTTTGGGACCATTCTTGTATCTGTTCTACATTGCTGAGATCTCAATAACAAAAGAAACAGCCCTTGAAACATTTGCTGGCGATACATTTATTAGGACAAAACACATATCTCTGCGTAGAGTTGTATAATGGATATAAGAGACAGTCAATAAGATTGACAAATGGACTGGAGACTAGAAGATAAAGTTTTATAGCTCTAAATCTATCCATTTCAATTTTGGGTTGTGGAGAAATAACAAAAACCTAGTTATATCACTTGGTGGATGCTCGATTCGTTAAGAAAAATCAGGGAAATACCTCGGCATCCATCGTGATGGTAATTTAAATTGGAAACATTACGTTATACAAGAAGCAGAGTGGACTACACACAAAACCAAAGAACTGTACTGGTTAGTACACTCCAAAATTGATCTAAAATCAAGGAAATTGATTCATTGGTTAATTATAAAACCTATTGGGACTTATAAGTGGACTTATAACTAGTAATCCAATACTTTCAAAAGAAAGTTCTTCGAAATTATCCTAGATTTTGCACTAAAACATCAAATAAGCTTATTAAATCGCAACAACTTGAAAACAGTACAGCTACAGAGTAACACACAGGAAATCAGAAAAAATGGTCTTCAGAATTTAATATATCTAAACTCTGTTGGGTAATTTTAACATATTCAAGCGTTTAAAAATATCTCAGATGATGAAGTTAGAAAAAGCAGAAAATGATCGAAATAGTTTAATTAATATATGCACCAATTTTTAATGATAACACTAGATGATATGATGATAAGAATACATGCCAGAACCAAACAATTTGGTTTAGAATATTACCCTCCATCATCGCATTCAATTTTAGGAATATTTCTAGAATTATTAGTGGTTATGGGATGGCCAGTTACTTTTTTGACTATAACAGAGTTGCAAACTTGGTAAATTATAACAATCTCTTTTTATTGATAATACCATTTTACATACTATATATACAAGGACAGAGAGACCAGACCAAAGGTCAGAAGAAATTAAATCTGCTGAATAAGTTCGTTAAATCGCGCGAATTTTTCATCAAATTGGTTCGCAAATGTAGTGCAATAATCAAAGTGTATTGTTCTGTCAATTTGAATGTAATAAGAATCATAGCGAAAACGACCAGAGGTCAGAGCTTGTTCATCAATAATTATCAATATCACTTTAGAAACTATATAGACATGGACAGAGATAAGACAAAACCAGAGGTCAGGGGATACTAAATCAGCCGAAAAACTTCCTATTTTTTTCGTAAATCGTGCTTTTTTCTCCAATTTTTTCATCAAATTGGTCCAACAATTTAGTACAATAATCTGAGTTTATTTTTCTGCCATGTTGCATAGTGTAAAGAAACACAGGTCAACGCTTGTTTATTAATAATTTTCAAAACATTTTACAAAGTACACAAATATGGACAGAGATAAGACCAGGCGATTTGTATAGTTCACTAGACGTCCTCTTTTCAATAATTGTTACTTGATCTTCGTATATATGAGAAATGTAATACTTACTTCTTCATAATCTTTCTCTAAAGCCGCCAAATCCTCACGAGCTTCTGAGAATTCACCTTCTTCCATACCTTCACCGACATACCAGTGAACGAAAGCACGTTTGGCATACATAAGATCGAATTTGTGATCCAGCCTGGCCCAAGCTTCAGCGATGGCGGTGGTGTTGGACAACATGCATACAGCGCGTTGAACTTTAGCCAGATCACCGCCTGTTCGTTAAATATTACGTTATAGCTCTGATTATGTACTTATTACAACATTACTGTTGACTTACCGGGAACAACTGTGGGGGGTTGATAGTTGATACCGACTTTGAAACCGGTGGGACACCAGTCCACGAACTGGATGGTACGTTTCGTTTTGATTGTGGCGATAGCAGCGTTTACATCTTTTGGTACAACGTCACCTCTGAAAGAAAATAGAAAATAAAATTATCTCGTGTATTAAGATCCAGAAACAAAAAATAGTTATAGTTTTCCTGGAGAAAATAAACCATCATTTATAAGACAGTTATTATTTCTTCGGTTGATAAAAATACCATTCTAAAAAAAATTGGATATCATAGTGTGACACTAATAATGGCTAACTAATTAACTAATGACTAATTAATGGTCTAATTATTTTCAACCAGAAAAATTATATATATAATTAAAAAAACCTTTTGTACACCACTTAGTATCGTAGGTATGTTGGCTCTGTGGCTCCTTGTTGCGGCAGGGTATTTTTTCTCTTCTGAAGTATTCATCTGATATATTAATCCCACGTTTTCTTAGGTCACTCTCTGTTTTATCTCGTCTTTGTTCTGTCTTAGTTTCTCTTAACTTCCTCTGTCCTTCTATGTTCATTATTTTCCATGTACTCTTGTGCCACTGATTCAATACTGAGATATTTTCTTATATATTTATTTGCTATTGTCTTATTGCCCCCTTTTATTATATTTCTGACTCTTTTTTTAAATATATATATTTTAAAGTATCCTTTTTGCCAACGAGGATTTATCTGGACTGGACCTGCAGTTTAACGTGGGCTCCGAACCACGGTCCTTGGTATTAAGCCTACCGACCGGCGAGTGACCAACTTAGGAATCATCCCAAAAAACATCCGGTCTTACCCAGCTTCGGATTTTGCACTCATGCTTAGGACAATCACAAATATTAAATAATCGCAAATATAAATTTACGGTCATGTCTCGGCAGGATTCGAACCTGCCACTATCTCAACAGTAGGAAGACCGTCTTGTTGCCTTTACCACTGTGTCAACCAAGCCGACAACTCTCTGACTCTTGTGAGGTATTTCATTACTGCAAGTTATCACATATCCTCATTAATATACATTTTGTCCCTAAATTTTGCCAGTTTATTGTTATTTTTCATTATTTTTTTTTTGCTTTTATTTTCTAATATTATTAGTTATGTTTTCTCTACCAATGTCCTCTCACTTTTTAGTAATACCTCTATGTCCAATTTATGTTCCATTAAATCTCGTTTATCATTCATCCTACATTTCTTTTTTATTCAATTTCTGAGCACCCACATTGTATGTTGTTTTTTCTCTATTCATACTATCAATTATTATTATTGTTCTCTATCTCTATAGAAGGAATCTTCTGCTTTCTTATTTGCTTCAACTTTTGCTGTACTTTCTCGTTAAACTTTTCAATAGTGGCAATGAGCATATCTAATTTATCTTCTATAATTTTTTCAATCCTTGGGTCTCTTTTATTTTTACACTATTTATAAATGCACTTTCGCATTCTTGAGCTAATTGTCTCCTTTTACCTCTTCCTCCTATATTATTTTCCTTCGCTATTCGTTAAACAATAAGTTCAGTCCAGATAAACCCTAGTTGGTTAAAAGTAGAGTTGGGAACAATCGACTGAAATCGACTATCGACTGTTTAGTAATTGACTACTTTTTACTATCGACTGTTTCAGTCGCTATTTTCGATCGAATAAAGTATATTAAATATTTGTAATAAATACATTTTCTGATAGGAAAACTCTACTTTAATATTCAACAATTTATTTTGATCGCTATTAAGAAGAGCACCACAATTTTTATTTGTTGACGAATGGACTATCTTAGCAGAATGTGTTCAACTTTTAAAGCCCATTGAAATAACGACCACCGATCTGGTGAAAGATATTCCAACGACGTCTTTAATTATACCATTAATAAGAGGACTGCACATTCTATTAAATCTAGAATTTTAACAACTGATTGGGGAAAAAATTTATAAAATTGTCTATTAGATGTTATCAATAAAAGACTGGCAATTTTAGACATGAACACGATATGCGAGAAATCCACATTTTCAGATCCTAGATTTAAAAAAGCAGGATTTGGTATTGCAAATAATGCTGAAGCGATACAAACAGTTAGCACAAAAGAGGTATCTTCCATTCTAACTTAAAAAAATACAAATATAGTTCCCCAACTCGAAATTAAAGACACAACTACTGAGCAAGTATGTATTGACATCTGGAGATATTTTGATAAAAAAATGGCTAGCATAAAAGAAGTAATTATTCCATGTACTGCACCAACTTTACAGATTAAGCAGTATTTGGAAATGCCATTTATTGGGCGTTTAGAAAACCCAGTTACACGTACAAAATATTCATCTATACCCGCAACATTAGTCCCCTCAGAATGAGTTTCTTCAAAATCTGGTCGAATAATTAACGATCGAAGAAATCGCCTCATGGGATAAAAGTTGAAAAATTGAACAATTATTATTTTCAGTCACTATTTTTTTGACAATCGACTGTTTCGACTGTTTTCAGTCTATAGTTCCCAACACTAGTAAAAAAGAAACTCAAAAAAAAATTTCTTTCTTTCTTTTTTTTCAACCATGTTTTTCTCTCAATTTGCCAATACCAAAGTATGGTAAAAAAATGCCTCTCTTTTTTGATCAGCCACAGTTTGGCTAAAAATACTTTGCTTCACTTTTGAACGATAACATTTATCTAGATTCTTTTTTCTGGTTTTAGATTACCGAGAAGATTGCCTTTCATCTTTCGTCAGCCTGTAATTTTTTGGATTTTTAATTTTGTTCATTTTTTTTATGTATTCTCTAAATATTAATAAATATCTTGTTTAAATGTACAGTAAAACTATTGTTTTTTTTTATTACACTTGAAAAATACCATAATAAATATCTGAACATATCTTCTCAAAGAATTACAACAGAAGTTTTAACATCAACTATACCCATAGTCCACAGGCATTTTACCATGTAATCACCATTATTATAATTTTGTCTTCACACAGTTCTTTAGCGTATAAGTAAATACTGATATTAATCTTGTTATTGCTCCAAGAAGCCAGTATTTTTATTACCATGATATCTGTTGGAATCATATTTACCTGTACAACATACAACAGGCCATATATTTGCCGTGTCTTGGGTCGCATTTAACCATCTGGTTCGCCGGCTCGAAGCACGCATTGGTGATTTCGGCGACTGTCAGTTGTTCGTGATACGCTTTCTCGGCCGAGATGACCGGGGCGTAAGTGGCCAGAGGGAAATGGATACGGGGATATGGTACCAAGTTCGTTTGGAATTCGGTCAGATCGACGTTCAGGGCTCCATCGAAACGTAGGGAAGCGGTAATAGAGGAGACAATCTGCAAAAACGATATGGTTTTATTTTTATGTTAGTCGGTGGTCGATTTTAAGGGTCATAACGTTGTTTGCGTAAAACAATGTATTTTTATTAGCGCAAGTATTTTATGACATACTATTAAAATATTTGGGTTGATAGATCGTTAATTTATGGTTTTCATATATAAATATTGTATGATTCATAAAATTTACGAAAATTGAGGCCCACTAGGGTTGTGAATTAATTTTAGCGGATCGAAAACATGTCAAAATTTTAAGCATATTTATACCTAAATATATTTGTTGTATTCTCGGCTTTCTAAAGTGTGTCTATTAATTGCTGTAAGGTCCCATTGAAAAGACTTATATTAGAAGTAGACTACTACAAGTCCCGCTACCATTTTAATTGACTATAACCTTGCTCAAAGAAAAGATAAGTAAGTTTGGTTTTCATAAAAAGTTTATTTGGTCTTTACATTTTTTTTCGTCATGATTGAAAAGTTATATCAACTAAATGGTGACCGCGATTCGCCATGCAACTTTCGGCTGTTTTAAAGGCATTTTTCATGATATCCTGCAACATCTGACCCTGAATTTCTTCAATTTCGTGACGACTATTGTCTTTAAGATGTTGCATAGTTTGGGTAATATATTTAGCCATAATAAAATTTGGCATCTACACAACATAATGGTTAAAGCAAAACTGAGCTAAATATCGACCAAGATGGCGCGCAATCAAACTTTTACCCCACTCTATACTATCAAAGAAAGTTTACATAAAGGAGAAGAGATCGTGTATACATTGGTTTCAAAGTTTAACAAGAGGTAATTTCGATACCCTCATCATCTGAATCATCGAAGATGAGGAACTAATGATTTAAATTGAGAAAAAATATATCACTCTAAACCAGATGTTGTTAAAGCAGAAACATGATAAAGTACGTCTGTTGCTCCGTGATACATTCCTTCTATTTGTTCTGTCTCTGCTCTGTTTTCTTCAGTTGTCCTTCTTCAGAAGTATCTCTCTTTCGATATATTATTTCACTAAACTAATACTGAGGTCTTGTTATATTTCTGTAACCCTGATCCTGTCCATCTTTGTTACTACGTTGACATTTATGATTTTAGTCAGTTATCATTTTAACAAATACCTATCAATCGAAAGTCCGACTCTGTATATTACCCTGAAAACTTCCATTTTAGTGTTGTTTGATTCCGTTCTAATAATGAATTTGTTATTTATAGTAAAGAACGAATTCATGATTTTTCAATCGCTTGCTTTCCATTACTTTCGATTTATATACCCAGATAATTAAATTCATTTACTTGTTCTATTTATATATCATCAATTTTGATATTTATAACTTCTGACTATAACATCACCATGCCTTTCGGTATGTTTTTGTTCATTATCATTCCATATTCTCTTAGTATCATATAAGATCTGCTTAATATTTTCTGTAATAATATCATAATCATATATTTTCAGCTGGATTAAAAATCCATAATGATCTAAAATGAATTTGAAGTCATTTCGATGTAAAAAATGACCCATCACTGTTTCAAATTAATCAAATTCTGCATTTCTCTATTTATATAATTAATAATAATCTATCAAGTCAACATATATTTCAATGTGGTTACGCGCAAATTGAAAAGCTTTTATTTTTTATTATTTTTATTAAAGCGTATTTCTATACATATACGTGTAATAGACATTAATAATATTTCCTTTGACAGCAAATATTTTCATTTGGTTAATAGTTTAATCAATTGAGGCTTTTATAATCTCGTATAGAACATTAAAATTATATTTCATATAGACAGCAATATCCTAAAATAGTGGAAACACTTATGGAAGTTTCTGTTCCTAGTTAGAAATTTTAACGTTAACATGACGATAACTTAAATAATTTCTTAACCTGTCTTAGTGGTTATATAAAATACACAATTCAAAGAACAATAATATTTTTGTCTATACTATTATTCTTTTAGAATTTCTTAAATTCTTTTGATTATATTTTGGAAGATATAATTAGTTTAACAACAAAGAAACTGGTAAGAATTAAATAAACGATAAAAAAGTTTTTATTGAATTTCTAAATATGGAAGAAATTGTCATCATTATATAATCCAACGATTATTCCGTCCATGAAATAGAGTAATTAATATCCAATTATATATGGGCGTTTATGAACATTATAATGAAAACGTAAACTGTGATTATTTCCGTAAAAATAATTTAAAAGACAAAGAAGTCATTAACTGTTGCTTGCATTGTGTGCAGACGTTTTTTTAGATTGTCACTGCGAAAAATTACAGTCGGCGCCTACACACATCAGTGTTTTGTATGGGTGTTTTAACAACGATTTTCAGTCCACCATGAATCATCAATGTGGTTAATTTAACGTAAAACTACTCAATGAAATTGATTTGTAGGTAAATCGTTAATGAGTTTTCCTTTCACTTCATCAATCATCGTTTTTGCAAACAATAACTTACCTGTCCAATAAGTCTGTTCAAGTTGGTATACGTTGGTCTCTCAATGTCCAGATTTCTTCTGCAGATATCGTAAATGGCTTCGTTGTCTACCATAAAGGCGCAATCAGAATGTTCCAGGGTAGTGTGGGTGGTCAAAATAGAGTTGTATGGCTCGACAACAGCTGTGGATACCTAAAAACAACCAAAAATATAAAAATAACCTAATTGAATACTCTTCTCTCTGAGTATGCGTAATTATTTAAATTAAATATCCATTCAAATAATTGTAATTACAATTAAAAGTAATAATTAAATAAGATATCACCCTTGAGGGGAAATATCTTGTCAAATAATTTGAATTTTTATTAAAAGTTATTATTTTATTAATTAGGTTAGTGGCTTATTGATCCCAGCTCATATTACCAGCTCTATAGTCTCCGAATAATTAAATTTACAACTTTTATTTCAAAGACGTCTTAACAGCCTTTCGTTAATTTTACTTCATTTAATTACGTGGATGTCTAAAATGAAAATTGTAATTTAACTCTCCAAATATAAAATGAATGTTTTCCTCAAATACGTTACTTACGTAATTTAAAAACTAGCCGATGTATGTGAGGACTTACTTGTGGTGCTGGGTAGATAGAGAATTCCAATTTAGATTTCTTTCCATAGTCGACGCTTAATCGTTCCATCAACAAGCTGGTGAATCCGGATCCGGTTCCACCACCGAAGGAATGGAAAACTAAGAAACCCTGGAACAAATATTAGGAAATTAAAATATTTTATAATATACTAGCGACCCGCCCCGGCTTCGCACGGGTGCAATGCTGATACTAAATTAAATACACTACAGAAAAAATATGAACGTTGTGTATAAAAACATAGCGGCCCGCTCCGACTTTGCACGGGCATAAAATATATATGCCTATGTCACTCAATGAAAACATGATTAAAATCGATCCAGTATTTTTGGTTCATTCATTACTGCCCTTGGCCTGCACGCATTAAATTTGGAGTAAAACAATTCCTCTTCCCCTATACTTACTATGAAGATTTCCTGCTATCTTTGGAATATCTAAATTCATACAATTTTTATTACATTACACATTTTTAAACGCAAATTTTAAATTTGTAATATCTCCGAAAATATTTGTTTAATTTACATGCTGTAAGGAACCATATTGATCTATATTAATTGCACACTGTATTTAAGGTACTTAATTCGATAAGGATTAATGCCGTATTGCTTAAAATAGCTTCGTAAATAAGCCATTTTCTCACGTAAAAAGTAAACAATAAAAATGGTTAATGTGGGTTATCCCTAAAAGATAAACATATACCATCGCGGACTTTTTTGTAGACCTTTTTATGGTGTACAATACTGTAGTACACTAATTTGATCTAACTCGTAGGGTTAGGCAGCGTTTTTGCTAATTGCTAAATAAGCCTAAAAAAATAGGTTAATTTACGACATCACGTTAGAAACCTCTAAAATTAGCAATATTGCCTTAGTATATTATGCATGTATTATACATATAAACCTTCCTCTTGAATCACTCTATCTATTGAAAAAAACCGCATCAAAATCCGTTGCGTAGTTTTAAAGATTTAAGCGCACATAGGGATATAGGGACAGAAAAGGCGACTTTGTTTTATACTATGTAGTGAAGACAACAATTAAGTTACATGTAAGTAAAACTTTATTTGTTTTTATAGTTTTAATATGCATCTTCAAAGGGCCACCCCATACTATGTACTGAAAAAATGGTTTTTTATCAAAAATTGCTTTCTTGGTAAATTGTATATACTCACAGATATACTAGTATATCGGTTTTCCAACATTCAAAGTTGTTAAAATGTTACAGAATTTAGGAGACCAGCTGCAGAGTAATTCTTACTTCATTTTTATTACATATTTAACAATCTTAATTTTTAAAACTAATGTGTTACTACTGTTTTATTGTACTCGGATCAATGCATAAGCAAAACGAGTGTATTTTTCCAAATTAAAATTATAAATTAGAGAACTTAAGCTAAAATTAAGAGTAAACACTTAAACACTATAAATTATACAATTCATATGGTTTGGTTCGTTGTACATGAGCCACATTTAGTAACCCTATTTCATATTTTGAGACGAAATCTTCGGATAACTTCGTGAATCCATTTGATTTCGAGGTCATCGTTGGTTATGCAACTATAAGCATTGGTAAATAATCGGAGAATTTTGTTCCGTCATAGTTGGATTACTAGTTATGCTTTAGTGTAACCTCATAGTTGAATGGCATAAGCCCAAATAGGCTCGACGGATAAGCCAATCTCTTTGATTTTATCAAGATCAAGCATCTTCCGACTAACCACTACACTTCTTTGATTTTGAGTCTGTGTGAGTTGATCTGCTCTGTTTTTGCCTTAGTTCATTTAATAACCACGTATTGTTGAAATAATCAATAAATAAACGGTAAAAATTCAAACTTCTATATCTTTGTTGTTCCTAAAAAATGTCGCAAAGGAAGCTAAAAATAGAGCGTGGGCTCTTTCAAGTGAGCAACAATTTATTTATCACAACTATGGCGTATAAAGTAACCGATGAAATATCATAAACAACGAAAAACCTTCCCTTATATCAATATCAGTTTATTTCATATCAAGTTAGCAACAAATATTGATTCTTAATAATTTTAAATACTCTGTTTTATTATTCTTTGTTTGAACTGAGGAATCTATATTGAATTCATATTTTATTACAGACTACATATCGACTATTCTAACATATATCAATTTTAAATTAATTTTTATAGTTGTAGCAGCCTGTATGGAAAGATCGTCTTGTTGAAGAAATATATTTTGTCCAATCCCCGTACATCATCTGTGACGTCGATGGACTTCGACATGTTTAATGTAACTTACTCAGTGGTAAATAAGTGACAATAGCCTGTTGTTGGTCGTAAAATAACTACCTTATTTTCAGATTAGAGTTATTCTTAAAAAACTTTCCAGTTATTAACATACGGTTAAAATTAAATCTAACTTAAAATGGAACCGAAATATTGCAAAATAAGAAACATATAAAAATTATTACTAAATATTTTCTATAGAAACACTACTCGGAGCCTTTGCTGACGACACATTTATTGTGGCACAAGATATATCTCTGCTTAGGGCAATAGAAAAAGTGCAAGTGGCAGTCAACAAAATCTGCAAATGGACGAAAGATTGGAAAATTTAACTTAATAGCTCCAACGTCTGTCCACGTTAATTTTGCATTGACGCGAAATAATAAAAACTTGATTATATCACTGAATGGATGGCCGATTCCTTAAGCAGAATTAGCTAAATACCTTGGAATCCACCTTGATGGTAGATTAAATTGGAAACATCACGTTAGACAAAAAGCAAAACACATTAGAACCAAAATAAAACAACTATACTGGTTAGTCGCAAGATACTGTCAACTTGATCTAAAATCAAAGAGGTTGATCTATAATACAATTATAAAGCCAATTTGGACCTATGGGATGCAAATATGCTGTTAAAACAAGGTTCTTCGATTGATTACCAATACCTATCGCTATGTAACCAACGAAGAACTGCACGATGACCTGGAAATCAAATGGATTTGCGAAGTTGTGCAGGATTTCGCCTTGAAACACGAAAGAAGATTACTAAATCATACTAACGTGGAAGCAATACAACTGGACAGCGCGCAGGATGTCAGGAGATTGAAGCGAACAAAACCATACGAACTTATATAAAGTGTATACATTTAGTGTAAACTATAGCTATAAGTTAATAATTAATAAATAATTATAATTTTATAATTGAGGAATACATATTAATGTATTTTCTCACACTCGTCTTCCTTGTTATTTAATCCAACTACATAGGAAAAGTAGTAATAAATTAATTGTAAATTAAGATTGTACTAAGCGTATCTAATAAAGATGTTATAAAAAGATATTTTGTGTGGAATCACACTAGACAATATTCTTAAATAGATGTTATCATCAGAAAAGTATTTCATTGCTATTGTACTCCATTTTAATGATTCAAGGTACACATCAAGGTTTAAAAATAAAATATATATTCCCTTTAAATTTAATTCACATTTATCGTATTAGGAAATATTACTGCTTCTGTTATTTGGTTTAAAAATATTGCCAAATTAATTTAATTTGAAACAAAGAAGCATATTATGGCACAAGAAACAACGTTCTTAATCATCATATTCCCTCAATACATTGACCCTTCCTTTTAATTTAATATTCAAATTAAAATAGCCAAGCGTTATCTGTTCATCTGCGCAATACTTTGACGTAAGACAATTACGCTGAAGAACACACCGTCTGATCTATATCGATTGTTGTTGCCTATTCCCAACCAGGAAATGCAAATGGCACTCGTAGGATATCCCGTTATTTCAATATATTTCGAAGTGAATCTAATTATACGATCCAGTCGGGGAGAGAATTAAAAACTAATGACATTATCGACGTGTTGCGTGGCAATTTATGATCGTTTCAGATGTTGGATGATTATCCACGTGGGCGAGTGCTATCGCCCAATGTTAGTTGAGTTCAAAGTGATAGAGTGCACTTTCTTGTTGTTTTATTCATGAGAGTAATACCGCCTGTTAACAACGTTCATATTTATTTTTCATTGAACCACATATAACAGGTCAGTTGAAAAGTCCCCGGCCTACCATAGTAAAACACACTTTTTGGCAAAATTAGTTTTTTTTATTCATCATAATTCCATTCAAGGGTGATACACTGATTATAGCGACCTTACAACTTTTCGATACCATTTTTGTAGTACGATTTGCCCTTTGCTTCAAAATAGGCTTCAGTTTCGGCGATCACCTTTTATTCGACGAAAATTTCTCCCCAACGAGCATTCTTTTGAGATCTAAGAACAGGAAATAGTCCCTGGGGGCAGATCTGGAGAATACGGTGGATGAGGAAGCAATTAGAAGCCCAGTTCATGGGTTTTTGACACGGTGCATGTCTTAGTGAAGCAGCACTTTCTTTTTTCTTTTCAAATTCGGCCGTTTTTCGGCGATTTCGTCCTTCAAACGGTCCAATAACGCTATGTAATATTCGCTGTTGATGGTCCTTCCTTTTCGAAGGTAGGCAATGAAAATTGTTCCATGCGCATCCCAAAATACAGACACCATAACCGGTTCATCGTTTGCAGTCCATTTGAATGACTGTCTTTTGGACTTCGGAGTAAAATGATGGAGCCATGTTTCATCTATTGTCACATATCGACCCAAAAACTCGGGTTTATTACGTTTAATCATCTTCAAACACTGCTCCGAATCACCAATTCGTCGTTGTTCTTGGTCAAATGTGAGCTCGCGCGGCACCCACTTTGCACAGAGCTTTCTCATACCCAAATATTCGTAAATGATATGATATTCTATTTCATTCGTTTCAATTTACAGTCATTCAAAATCATTTTGTGGATTTTTTAAATGTGTTCGTCGGTAACAACTTCTTTTGGGCGTCCACTGCGTTCACCGTCTTCGGTGCTCATTTCATCACGTCTAAACTTAGCATACCAAGTCCGCAAACTCGGCATCAAGCCAAGTTTTTGCTTCAACTGTATTTTTTCCTTCAAAAAGCAATATTTTATCAACACGCGAAATTCCTTTTTATCCATTTTCTTTTCACAATAAGAAAAGTTGCTTCACTCAATATGCTATAATTCACAAACTAATAATCCGACAGCTGTCAAATTTATACACGCATATTTTGACAGTTAGGGCTTATCAAAAAAAACATATGGATTTAATTCTAGTAGCGCCATCTATGTGTTAGGTCGGGGAGTTCTCAATTGACCTGTTATACCCGTTATTGATTGGAAAAAGGTTTTTGACAGAATATGAAGACATACACTATGAGTTATACTAGAATAAAGAGGTATATATAATAAAACTGTAAAAATAATTCGAAAAAATATACAGAATAAATACAAATGCCGTTATTGCAGACAATATGTAGTCAAAAACCTTCAAAAACCCAAGCAGGACTAAAACAATGTGGAAGCTATTAGTCATTTTGATAGAAGCTTTTGCAAACGATGATAACAAATAATAGAATAATAAATGATAGACCAAAACACATAAAGAAAATCTTAACGGATAAATACAAAGTAAAAGTTATAGCGATGAAGATGACTGATAAAGAAATAAAGATTCAAATTAGGGGTGTAAAAACAAAACATGTAAATCCGAGTATAGAAATATCTCACTCTTCTTTCTCACAACGTATTATTTCAATACGATAAACTAATCCTATAACTAACAGTTTTTAAGTACTATGAAATTTTGAACACAAGATAGAACCATTTCAATTACAAGTTAAGATTGAAGAAAGTTAAAAGAATTTTGATAATGTGATACCTTGATACACATTTCTGGAACTACAAAAAGTGATTTCAAAATGGTGTAACAACATTTTCGGTACGATTAGCCGTCTCTACATAGGTATCAATGTTTGTTTAGTAATAATTGACAAATTGTGATTTGTGAAAAAATTCATCACATAACAATGCTTCTAAATGTTTAAGTACCACCAAATATATAAACAGTATTGTTACCTATTTATAAAGTTGTTTCTTCTATGTAGATTTTGCTACTATGTTTTATTGTAACACAAATTTAGACATTTTTCAATGATTTTTTAGTGATACGCCTACCAGTTTCAGCCCAATGTCTCTATCCTAACTGATATGAATATGTGACAGAAATTATTCATGAATCATGACCATCTTCATTAAAAATGGGTTTATTGTCACCCCATCATCACCATTTAAAATGCTACTTCATAAAGTTAATGGGTTATTGATATTTAATAGTATTGTTCAATAGTATAGTTAATAGCATTGATACTTTTGTCTAGAAGTAACTGTTTTTAATATACCATGACCATATATCCTGGATACCTCAGAAACCCTTTTTGTAATGTTAATATTCTTTTTTACAATATAATATCACCATTTCTTGAATCTATTTGTCTAAAATCTACGTGACAATTCTAAAAATAATTTGTAACATTGTTTTTACATTATTGGGCTTTTAATCGATTTTTTCTTCGACTAAAACCCACCCGATATGCCCTATATTTGTAGATATACGAATATTTTATTAATATTACTAAAAATAAAACACATCTCTAATACAGAAAACCAATTGACATAAAAAAGTCTTTCATTAGAATCAACACTAACCCTTCCAAATGAAACGAAAATAATTATTTCCGTTAGAAAAAGGCAAACAAAGAATTATTTACCCGAAGGAAGACGACTCATTTAAGTTACATTTTACTTCGGATGAAATTCGTATTAAAAAAAACTTTTTCATTTCCCTCTATTGTTAATGGAAACTTTTGAATGGTGCACTAAAAGTTTTCTTAATGAGACGTCTTTGTTCATGGAGCTTTCTTAGTATGTAAATATTTTTATTTTGCAGAAATGTTTTAAATAAGTTCTTGTTAGTTTTTCTATAAAAAATATCAGTAAATATTATTGCTTGTTGAATACTTTAGAATACTTAATTTTAGGTTTACTATACATTCCAATATTGAATTATTACCTAATAAAATTAATATAATATTTATAAAATAAATGTAGTACACCAACAAAACATATACAAGATAATATGTCAATATTTATGCGATATTTGGTTCTCAATATCGAACTCAGAGTTATTCACCCTCAACGATAAACACATTATATGAAATATAGATTCTCTGAAGTTCGATCGCGTGTATGTCTAATGATAATGAAGATGATTTACCGTCATAAAATGTTAGTCATAATTAACAATAAAGATTTATACTGCCGTATAAGTACAGACACATTACAATATAGACGTAATTATTAAATAAATAATAGTTTGTGTAGTATATTGCAATTTATAAGACTTTCAAGAATAACTAACCATTACTATTGGACATTTTTTAAAAATTGGATGGTTAGAAGCGTGGTTTCTCTTAAGTTTTAATTTTAACTACTGTTTTATGAATTATCACTTAAAAACGACAGGATGGAACTCCATATAGGTTTCTATAGTATCAGAGACCATTTTACAAACATTGTCATGAATATTCTGATGAAAAATCATAATATTGCTACATGGTATAGGAACATATTTAATATTACAAGATTTAATAAAAGTTTATAATTATAAAATTTGATATTATTATCATTCAATATCACTTTGTATCTCATTACTGCTTTATTTAATTGTTATATATGCTAAAAATTGCGGGTTGACGTTTATGAACATCTTGGTTTCATTTACACTGAAGAAATCTGCTGACATGATCTATTAAACTGTTGAAGCTTAAGCTTAAGTTGATTTGACCATATGTGGACCTAACAAGAATAACTATCCCAGGGAGTTAAAAAAGATGGAAGACGATGAATTCCAAACATGATTTGAGATAAAATAAAATACAAATTTATAAAAAAAATTCATATGAGCTGGGAATTGATTAGTCAATAATTGTAAAGTCTTGCACCAAATGAAAATGATGGAAAATAGCTATTATACGATTTGATTGAAAACGGCACTAGAGATCTGTTCACTATTGCAATTCATTTTGGTTTGAGAAAAACACGAAATTTTTCTTCCCTATTATATAATATAACTAAGAATGAAAGGTGTATCTTCTCTAAATAAATAAATAAATAAATAAATATATATATATATATATATATATATATATATATATATATATATATATATATATTAAGCCTATTCAATGGAGCCATGATATAGGGCTTTTGAGAGGTAACTACAGTCCATAGAAACATTCTAAATGCAAATATAGCCATCATTTGTTTACTCAATCAAGAGTTATTGATGAAGGTAGTGACTCCAGATGACATTTTAGCGGAAATCCATCTGCCCTCTTCAGATCTTCCTCCGTTGTGTTTTACTTTTTGTTAGTACACGAGCTGAATTATTCAGGAGAACTTACCAAACACAAGGAGGCAAGACCTGAAGATAGTAGAGGAAATTCTATCGAGACATCGTACTAAAAATTTAAAGTAAAATAGAGGTTTCTTAATTGCAAGTTTAGGCAGAAGTACGACGTGTGGCAAAAGTCCTGCTACTATTTTGATCGCTTATAACTTTCCTCAAAGAAAAGATAAGTAAGTTTGGTTTTCATAAAAGGTTTATTTGGTCTTTACATTTCTTTTCGTTATGATTGAAAAATTATATCGGCTAAATGGTGATCGCCATCCGCTATGCCAATTTCGACCCTTTTTAAGGCCTTTTCAGGACATCCTACAACATCCTGACGTTGAATTTCTTCAATTTCCTGGCGAATATTGTCTTGAAGCTGTTGAATCATTTGGGGCTTATTCCCATAAAGAACCATTATATTGAATAAATATTGTCAGTATTTCTGCTCATTATTGTGGCGTATATTTATCCATAATAAAATTTGGACGTCTACACAATACAGTGGTTAGAGCGAAACTGAGCTAAATGCCACATAACCAAAATGGCGCGCAATCAAAACTGTAGAGGGATTTTTACCCCACCTGTTATCGCAGCTGAAGCTCTAAGGTCACTAAAGGTGGAGTTAAGGTACTCAAAGACCCCTAGCCATAAAACATTCCAAGTAAGAAACATTCAAGCGTTGAAAAACATCTCTGGTCCTTGGATGCTTGGCACATGCACCATAGTTCAAGGTGAACGGCCATCAAAAAAGGATTGTGGTAGCTTAGTTTCTTTATTATAATTTATATTAAAATTTAGAAAGAGAAGAAGAAGCGGAAGGCCATGTAAGTTTGGACAGAAACAGTGCCATTTCGAACTAGACGAAGGTACAGGCGATACTCAAAATAATCATACAGCTAGAAGTTGTCCAGACGGAATAACGACCACGTACATTCCTGTTGCGATTTCTTTAGCATGGCCCTGACTATCTGTTTTAAAACTACTGTCTGTTAAACCTCTGTGTCTCTTTGTATTGCTGTTAAGCAAGTCGTCTCTTCTTTCCGTAAAATAAAACCATTTATTTAAATAAATTAGTAGTTATCCTAATAAAAATTCTTTCCCGTCCTATTTTATAATTTATATATCATTCGTTACTACTAGAAATGTATAAATTCTCTTAGCAAAAACCGAAATTGTCGTTTCGCAAGCTATTAGATCTAGAAAATAAGTGCTTTATTTTTTGTTCAGTAGTATAGTAGTTTAATAGGTGTTTGGTTCAATGCGCCACCGATATAAAGATTTTAACAAGAACTCAGTGACTTTATTTCCACACTATATTACTTAGTCCTTAATTAGTCGTAAAACCCAGTTATTATGTATCGGACATCAAAAATGACCGATCTAGACCGAACGATATTAATAACACTATTCGAAAGTATCCCACTGTTTAATCGCCTTAATTAACCGTAGCTAATTAGCGTCAATTAAATGCATATAATGATAGTCCCGATGCTATACCGTTTAATTCCGTCAGATTATACGGATTTGCATTAAATCCTTTTTTTGCTTGATGATGGGTACCGCAATATGCAATAATACTGCAATGGATAGTTTTCGTTTAGTTATTCTAGCGTTATGAACGTATTTAATTATGTATGCTTTAATCAGTCATATCAATTATTTTGTATCACGTTACGATAAGGATTAGACTAATAATGAACAAATTTGACTGTGTCATGAAGAATAATTTACAAAGCATATATTTTCATAGAGTATTTTGGTTTCGAAATGTGAAAAATGCGTTTTTTCGGCTTTAAGATGGCTCTCGTGACGTCGCAAAAGTTGGAGTTAATCGATCAATAGATAGTAGATTTAACTCTATACATACTCAAAAGCTCAAAACAATTCGTTCAATTCGCTAATTTGGACTTTTGATCCAAAGCATATCTATATCCAAATTTCTTGATATTTTGTTGTTGCTATTTTTAATTAAAGCTTTTAACCAATTTGAAATTGTGAATTTTATGTACGTGATTGTTAACAGTGAAGCTTCTTCTTCCTCTTAAGAAACTAGAGCACCAACAAACCTTTAGATGGATTGATTGATGGATGCTAATAACCACTATCTCAGTCATGCTGTGTCAAACGTTTTCATCGTGATATCCTACTTCTCCGTTAAAGGCTTGCTTGAATTGTAGGAAAACTTTTCTTTGCAGGTTCCTCCTTATACGAGAGATATTTTGGGATATATTTTTCTTTGCTATTTTTAAAAATTCGAAAAAGTCAAAATATAGGCAAAAAACTAGTGTAATATGTTATGTTTCATAAAACATAATTTATTATATGTCAAAATGTATTTTAAGTTTAGTCCTAAATCTCAAGTATTTAAAAAAAAATTAGCAAATAATTAGGATTTATAAGAGTAGGACCTTAAAAATGATGCCTTTTATATTTTATGATATGATTATATAAGATTGATGCAGCTTATACAAGAAAATATGATATCGGTAACTAATTAAGTCAATGTAAAATTATTAACATTAAGTTGGGCCCCGTGATTAAATTTCGAACTAATAACCGCTTTCTTTTTTTGTTAAAATCGGTAAGGATTTCGCTAGGTTCTGAGCCTCTTTTAATGAAATCCGATACCAATCTTTTTACTATCATCGAGTGTAATCAAGAGATTGCAATCAGGAAGCTTGCGATACATAAATTAATGACTTGAACAGTTAATTTAGTTTAGTTTCCTTTTATTTATAAATTGTACATTCATAAAAAACACAGGTGGGATACTACAGCCTCAATATTTTTTTAGAATAATTAACTGATGAACTGGAACAAAACTGTATAAATTAGCAGTGAAGAGAATTATGTTCTCCTATTTAATTTTTAAAATGTCTCCTCCACGACCAACTTCAAGGAAATAAATTCGTTTAAATTAATTTGTTAAAGAAATAAGAGCTGATAGTGCTTGTTTTCAGGACAATTTTTTAGATAATTACTAATATTAATGAATACAAATTTTAAAATAAGATTTTCTATATCATATATCTGTTAATCGAGAACAATTATATTTGGTGAGTCTGGTAGATATGACAAAAAATATACGTTTAAAAATCTATAAGTAAGATATAACTTTAATGGTGAACCATCAAGCAATCTCAAGAATTAGCTGTTTTTTAGATATTCGGATGTCATCGATTTTAAGTAAAAACAGACCAGAATGTTTCTTGTCTAAGCTTTAAAAAACATATGGTATTTGTCATGACAGATTTATTTAGTACAGATGGGTTTTTAATAACGGTAACATTTGCATCCTGTCAGAAACAGAATCACTCTAATTATTATATTATTCGAATCTAATTAACGAGTGATACTGGTTCAATAATTTATAGAAAAAATATTAGAAATCATAAAACTGTTCACTAACGTATGTACCGAAATGAAAAACTAACCGATAAGTTAAGCCATTTGGATGAATTTAATAAAAGTAATATATAATGTATGTCTTTGTAGGTTTTATATATTTGAATTTAAAAAATGTACAACAAAACATTAAAATTTGTCCTATTAATATATAATTATTTAAATAGTATAAAGTAAACATTCTGTAGAATAAAATTAATTGGTGAATATTACAATAAATAATCATGAAGTATTGTAGTGCAGTTTTTTGTTGTAAATTCCATTAAACTAACAGATTGCTGTAAAGCTTAAAATTATGGCTGTTATGCAGCACAGGATATTAAACCTGATAAAATATGGAATTTTTTGAAGTTACGAGGTTATCTGTCCACGTCCATGTCTTATATTTGTACCAGTGTCTGTTACTTATGTTAATATGCCAAGTGTTGTCACTATTAAAAATAATGTGTATATAAATTCATTTTAACATACATGAATCTTGCGAATGTGTATTTAGTTAGAAGAACAAAAACAGATAGCGCAAAACAGAATAGCAACTATTTGTATCTATTCAAAACGAATTTATTAGAGATTTGGTATAGGTTGGTTGAGATTGTTTCTTCAAGAGAGATTTTATTAAGAGATGCATAATTAGTTAATATTCATTTTTTATAATTAGAATTTGTGTTTCAAGATTCTTATGAAAATATTGGAAACAAGTATCAAAATACTATTGTTTAGAACTTTACAAGGACTGCATTATTAAAACTATAATACAATATATCTATTTGGATATTTAAGACAAGATTGATAATTATTATTAAAAAAACGATAATTTACATTTTATATTAATATTACATTTTTTCAATTGATATCTATATTCTAGATCCTCCAGTCCTGGAGGAAGAAGACCTGGAAGAGGTGATCGCCGAAATTAAGGCCTATTTTGAAGGTTGTATCAAAACGTTTGAGGGTCGCTAAAATCAGTGTATCACCCTTGAAGGGAATTATGTTGAATAAAAAAACTAATTTTGCCAAAAAAAATGTTTTACTATATTAAGCCGGGGACTTTTCAATTGACCTGTTAATGCCTATTAAAGACTTAACAATAAAGAAGAGCCTACAGTCTTAAGTTATGGTCATTCGTGTTGAATTTCAAACAAAACATTCTTGAAAAAATACCATTTAAGCCCAAGAAACTCTATGGAAAGGCCTTGCTCAAAATCATAGCTATATAACTCTTATTATATTTATTATATTTGTATAACAAACTATTAATAATACAAATCTTTTGGGCAATAACTTTTCTTGTATTCAGCTCCATTAAAATCGGTTTTAAATAATATAAACTAGTAAAAAAATCCATGAGCTTGTTCTGATATATGAAGATATTATAGAAAAAATCAAAACAGCTGTTACAGTGTCCTATTTTCCCATCCTTGTAGACATTAGACGAAAAAAAATTATACGAACAAAAAGGTTCACTCAAACTTCAAACGTTTTTAGTTACTAAACCCACTAAACGTAAGACCAAAGGCGGACGAAACGCAAATATTTATCCATTGCTCACCTGTAAGCCCGTACATTGGTCTGCCAATTTTCTAATACGGTCCAAAACGACGTCTACGATTTCTTTGCCGATGGTGTAATGGCCTCTGGCATAGTTGTTGGCGGCGTCCTCTTTACCAGTGATCAATTGTTCGGGGTGGAACAGTTGACGGTAAGTTCCGGTACGAACTTCGTCTGAAAGAAAAAGCACTCATTTAGTATCATTATCGTATTTCTTAATTAACGACATAAAATACAACGAAAGCTTATTAATTAAAATGAAGCGGTGATTTAAATAATTCGAATTACTGAAGCATGAAGTATTTTGTAATGAATAGATGATCATTAGACACAAAATAACTAGAAAAAAATTGTGAATACATATAGTTTACTAACATATGATTTAGAGACAGTATTCTAGTCTAAAAATTTGAATTCCACTGTTTTTCAAGAAATTAGAGCTGTTCGAAAAAACGACACCATCTTTTTATATTACAATATTTTTTGATCTTCTAGATTTTCAAAATATAGATAAAACATTTTTTTAAAGTAATTTTACTTTGATAACAGTTGAATTAAAAAGTCTCCAGCCTGACACATAGATGGTGCCACTAAAATTAAAACCATATGTTTTTTAGTTAGCCCTAATCCTCAAAAGATGCGTGTATAAATTTGATAGCTATCGGATCATTGGATTGTGAATCATAGCATTTTGAGTGAAGCAACTTTTGTTATTGTGAAAAAAAATGGATAAAAATGAATTCTCGTGTTGATAAAATATTGCTTTTTGAAGGAAAAAAATACAGTTGAAGCAAAAACTTGGCTTGATGCCTAGTTTCCGGATACTACCTCAGGAAAATCAACCATTAAGGATTGGTATGCTAAATTTAGACGTGGTGAAATGAGTAACGAAGGCGGTGAACGCAGTGGACGCCCAAAAGAGGTTGTTACCGACGAAAACATTTAAAAAATCCACAAAATTATTTTAAATTACCATAAATTGAAACTGAATGAAATAGCAGACACTCTAAGGATATCAAATGAACGTGTACATCATATCATTCACGAATATTTGGGTATGAGAAAACTTATATGAAACAAAAAAAAGAAAAAAAAAGCAACTTAAACTATGAAAAAAAAGAAAGCAAAGTGGGTGCTGCGCGAGCTCACTTTTGATCAACAACGACGAGGTGATGATTCGGAGCAGTGGAAAACAGTCAGCTAGCAAGGTTATGACATCTGTATTTTGGGATGCGCATGGAATAATTTTTATTGACTACCTTGAAAAAAGAAGGACCATCAATAGCGGCTATTACATAGTGTTATTGGACCGTTTGAAGGACGAAATCGCCGGAAAACGGTCGCATTTGAAGAAAAAGAAAGCTGCTCTACCAAGACAATGAACCGTGTCAAAAATCCATGAAATGGGCTTTGAATTGCTTTCTCATCCACCGTATTCTCCAGATCTGGCCCCCAGCGACTATTTCCTGTTCTCAGATGTCAAAGAATGCTCGCTGTGAAAAAATTTTCGTCGAATGAAGCGATGATCGACCAAACTGAGGCCTATTTTGAAGCAAAGAACAAATCGTGCTATAAAAATTGTATCGAAAAATTGGAGGGTCACTATAATCAGTTTATCACCCTTGAAGGGAATTGAACTGAATAAAAAAATCTAATTTTGCCAAACAAATGTGATTTACTATGGTAGGCCGGGGACTTTTCAATTGACCTGTTACTATAGAAGAATATATAGAGAATACTCACACCAAATTTCAAATAAATCGGTTCAGTATAACCAATAAAGTTCATTTGAGGAAAGTCGCATATATCTAGTATGTCCTATTGAATGAAGCCATAGTATGGCTTAGCGCGTTCGAAAGGTAATAATCCATAGAATATCCTAGGTATATTGGTACTGTCATTCATTTATTCACTAACAAGTTATTACGAAATTTGAAAAAAATTTGGACACTTGTTACAGTGAAAAATGTAATGGGCGAGTTTCATTTTCATCAACAATTATTGTCACTGAAAAATTGAGATAGATTGACCATCATTCGTTCAAGTCTTTGTGTAATTACGTTAATGGTGTAATTCTGAAAAGAAGATTTTGCGTCCAGATATGTAAGAAGCTCGAAAGTGACGGAAATATGATTGTATCAGAAAAGTGGCAAAAAATAATTAATAGAAAAGGGGTTATCATTATCATTAACATCAACACATTATTACAAAATATTTTCTATTTAATGGGATTTCAATCCACTGCCGAATTTTTACTTGTGGTTGCAATTTCTCATCATCGATCTACGAAACTCAGTGTTAACTTGATGTGCATTTCTGAAAAATGCAATAAGATGGTGATCATTGAATAGTTTACGATATATTTCTAAATCATCTAGGCAATACCATTTCCAGTCTTATAAACTCAGTATTAATATTCAATTTTTGAGAAATTGAGAAATTTACAAAACCCTGATGTTCATTATCAAACATAATCACTCTCGAATTGCAAAACATAAAATATATAAAAATTGAAAAGAAAAGCACTGCATACAAGACAAAAATCATAATCAAAAGAAACAAACCAATGAAAATTTAGTTATTGATTACAAGCTATAATTTACACAACTAAATGAAAATGTACTGCTGATCCTAATTTTATAATAACAAATCTTGTAATAGTGAAGAAAATAGGACGGACTAGAGATGTATATGAGGGAAAATAAGACATATTAGAAGACAAAACTTTTGGCAAACATAGCACAAAAGACTATAATATTATTTTATTAGAAATTATTCTGACCGTAAATTGTATTTTATTGCTTGGTTTAGTCCTTATTTGCACAAAACCTATGAAACTATATCGGTTATTTGAATTTAAGCAGTGTACAAGGTTTTTAGTACAAGGAAAGTTAAAAGGGCATAGTTAACAGCTTAAAAAATAATTGAAACTGCAAGTTACTAGAAGGTCAATATTATGATCATTATTCTAATCAAATATAATTATGAAAACGTATCTTCTTATTATAGGTAATACATGACATTTTACTAGAACTAGATGTAGATAGGATATTGCATGTCGACGGCTATTATTATTATTCTAATGACTTTATAATTGTAGAATTATTACTGTCTTGTACAGACAGCACAATTTATATATTAAATTGGTCTCATTAGTTACATAAACGATGACAGCGTTATAATGGAAAAAGACGTATCTCTGTTTAAGGCTATAGAACAAGTACAAGAAGCGGTCAACAAGATCTACAAATGCACTAGGGACTGGAAAATATAGCCTAATAGTTCCAAATCTGTCTATGTCTATTTTGCACTGCGGCGAATTGACGAAAACTTAATTAACATTTGACGGATGCCCGATTCCTCAATCAGAATTAGCTAAACACCTCGGAATATATCTCGATGGTAGATTAAACTGGAAACATCATGTGATACAAAACGCAGAGCAAATTAGACTCAAAGTCAAGCAACTGTACTGGTTTTTAGAAAGATACTCTCAACATGATCTAATATCAAATAGATTGATTTGGTTTGGTCAGTCAATCATAAAACCTATTTGGACCTTTAGACTGCAAATATGGTGTTGCACTAGAATTCCTCTTAGTTGGTGTTAATACAGGTTTTCTTGTATAGTCATAAAATTTAGACAATTTTATTTATATAGATTGATATATATAGTCTTAGAAATTCGCTATTAATTGAATGAATAGCGCCATGTATGAGGGGTATTATCAAAACAATCCTTGTCTATTTTAGTAAGAGCTCTGTCAAATATTTTATATTATTATTAGACCTATAAATTAGTTTCAATATATTGTCTATTGATAGCCGCCGCTTGTTCCCATCTCTCAGGCAATTTACGAGTTCCATCTCGAAAGAATGAATGAATCTTTTGAGGCTCGATCATTCCAATTTATCCATTTTAATTTTTTTTTTTTTGAAAAAAAAATTTTTTTCACTTCGATGAAATGACACATACTGAAAACTGGAGCCTATTGGTTTCAATATGAAATTAGTCACAATTGTAACCGATGCTATAGATATACAGTAATACCACCTGTTGCAAATCATTCAAAATTAATTTGTAGGTCTGATACATATATATAATACATGTAACAGTTCATTCAAGCTGTATATAATTTTTTGCAATATTTGATAATTTCTGGATGTACTTCCGGAAAAACCTTCTATCTTATTATTTTTGCCAAATCATTTCCTAACACCATTTTTATTTTCAAATAAAATTCTGCCAATCCTTCTATATGGCTCCTAGACTATTATTATCTCAACTCTACAAGTTTGAAGTCATTCAAATGTGATACTTAAGGCAGACTAAACAGAAATGGAGTCATGAAAAGTGGACGAATTTCTCATATATTTCTATGGAGAAATCGATCTTTTCGGTGGAAGACGCAACAAACTGCTCCGAAAAAAATATGGATAAAGATGATAAAAAGTGATCTGAAAAAATCAGAGGCTAAAATTGTCAACCATGGTATGATTTAGTGAAGAATGCCGATGTTAATAATTTCCTAATTATTTTTATGATGATTCAGACATCAATCAAATGCTATCGATGATGATTTCCCGTGATAGTGCAGTCGGATTCAAAATCGTCATCTCCGAACTTTCTCAGTTAGTCTGGACATTCTCTTAAACCATCATCATGAATATTGTCATTAGTATTATATATAATGTAATATTGTTATTATAAGTCTCCAAAAGAAATGGCTTTCAGCCTTCTTTTTCTTTACATATATACAACAAGACTGATTAAGCACTAAGAAAAACAAATATTTTTCATTGACTAGAAATTTGAGTTGATGAACTTGACGTTGTTCATTAAATATTTTCAATTAAAAATCTTTAAAATAACCAAATTAGAGATAAATTTAGGGCTTATTAAGCGACGCCAGTTAGTCTATAATTATCCCCCCGTAGTTTGTACAAGCACTCATTGACTCTACCACGGTAAACACAAAGGTAAAGCGTTGCCCTCCTGTGAGACGCTTTAATTAAAATTAAAACCGAAACCAGACCGAGTCGTCTGTGTATGTGTGCATTTTTTTATCCGGTCGCCACTCAGACCGTTCCACACCTTAGGAAGGGATTAAATTACGGGATATCCGGGGATTCGTGCAACGTAACACCACCCCGAAAGGGCGGAATAGTGAATTGGAGTAGGGGCTTGGTCCCGTGGCAATTAAAAACAAAACTATTGACTATCTAAATGTAATTAATTAATACAATAAAACTATAGTACAGTCTAAATGTATTTTTAATCGAATTACTTTCTTTTCGTTGAGTTTTAGGAAGCTATAGGAAGAGTCATTGGCTATTGGTTACTTAGGTGAATGTTATTTCGATATTGATATTAACAAATGGGTTATCTCAAGTTATAATTATATAAAGGCACCCTTGACATGGTTATAAGGACACATTTTCATGCAAAGTTCATTTTCACAACTACAATATACATTTATATAAATAAACACATCACAATTACAAAAGTTACAAAGTAAATTTCTCGAAAATTAACACTAAAATTGTTTTTAACGTTATATCTTAAGATAGTTATAGAGCTCTGTTTAGTATGGTATATGATATTTGTATAACTCAATATTATGATGATTATATGGTCTGTTCAAAGTTTTTTTGTATGTGTGTCATCAAGATGTTTAATGTATAGCCTGCCGCAATTTGTAAATTCGTTTTAGAATCAGACAATATTTTCCTTCGTGTTTATCCTAGTTAGAAAGAGACACAATGCTGTCTGATTAGTTCGAACACGTAAACAAATGAGCCTGTCGAAGTCGTCCGGTTGTCAAACGTATGCAAAATTCTTGAAAGCAATGGTGATTAGAGGTTATAACTCTAACTTATAAACTATTGTGGCTGTATAGTTAACTGCATTTCTTAGGTATATTATAATTTTAAAATAAATTATATTTAATAACATTTTTGTTGAATTATTTTATTTAGATTACAATTTTGTTGTATGTCAAAGCCAAAATGAACTAAACTTCAGAGCTGATGCGGCAACATTGCGACTTTTTGATGTCATAAATCTCGATGACGCATATACAAATAAACATATGGGCTGAAATTTCGAGCCCAACACATAAATAGCGACAGTTTTATTGCTTTCACCGCTTTTTCAGTTAGTACTAACCTTAAAAAGAAAGCTGTTGAAATTTCATGATATTCTACTAATAAGTTTGTGAGTTACTGTGCTAAGAGTGATTCTTATTATTTTTGAAAACAATGGATCAACAATAATTTCGTGTTTTAATTTTACACTGCGTTTTAATGGGAAAAAATACCGTTTAAGCGAAGCATTGCCTTATAAAGTGTTCTGTGGACTCCGCTCCATCAGAAACAACAATAAAACGTTGGTTTGCTGACTTCAAACGTGGTGGTAGAGACACCGATGATGCAGAACGAAGCGAACGTCCAAATGATGTGGTAATATAAGAAAACATAAAAAAGATCCACAAAATCGTCTTGAATGGTCGAAAACTGAAGTTGCGTGAGTTAGTTAACGTCGTGAAGATAGCAAAAGGACGTGTTCGTTTTATATTGCATGAGCATTTGACTATGAGAAAGCTCTATTCAAAGTGTGTCCTGCGTTTGCTCACTGTAGACCAAAAACAAAAACGAATTGATGGTTCTGAGCAATGTTTGGCTATGTTTAAACGTAACAAACCAGAATTTTTGCATCGATATGTGACAATGGATGAAACATGGATCCATAACTTCAACTGGTGACAGGCATATTTTGAGGCAAAAGATAGATCAATTAAAAAAAGTGGTATTGAAATATCAGAACGGCGCTGGAATTATTGTGTGACTCTTAATGGATATTGATGTCGGTGAAGAAAACCAATTTTGAATTTAAAAAAACGCATTTTCTTTGTTACGTCCGGGACTTTTCAACCCATGTGTTACAGCTTGTAGTAAGAAACACGTTATATTATTCACATTACTATGTTTCCTACCAACTTATTTATTCATTTATTTCTTCTTGTGTAGTCTATATTTCATATATACCTACAATTAATATAATACTTAACTAGAAACTAGAACTATTCCAAAGGCCCACAAAGAATTAATGAACTTTAGTGTGCCGCAAAATTTGTCTAAGAGAAAATATGTCTCCTATAATAGTCTTCTTTTTCATAAGTAGTAGAATTCTAGTCATTTAAAAATATTTAAAATATCAAGAAAAAACCAACTTATAATCCATTTTTTATATTAATACACTTTTAAATCATTAAATTTACGTTACGTGACCTAAAATTCACGTTAAAATGTAATGATTCTAATACAATTTATAAAACGATATATTTACCTAGTGTTTTTTAATAAATTACTTCATTTATGCCATGCTGGTAGACCAATTAAGTATATTGTTCTAATTTTATGATGAATAGTTATTAAACATGCTAGCTTTGCCTTTAGATAGTACTTATAGATCAACATTTTCCATATAATAGTATATTGTTGTATTATATATTAGCCGTCTGTTATGTTGTTGCTATATTGAAATGAAATATCGTATGCAGTGTTGGATTCTGGGCAAAAGACAATCTTTAAAATCACGAACATATCTCTGATACAAATGAATAAATAATATTTCGAAAGCACTCATTAGTTATTTACATTAAATTATACATTTATAATAAAGCAAGTAATAAATTGTTTCAATTTAATACTGAAAAATCAATTAACAACAAATCTAATATACTATAGAGAATAAAAGAAGTAATATAATATAATTACAAAGCATATAATGATGTCAAACTATTGCTGTTAGTGTTAATTGATGACATCCACAACCTACCGTTTAGAATAACCCTAGATTAGTTCGATTGAGGGGTTGAACTAAGTTCACAGACAGAATCTAATTTGTAAACACTAAAGAAATGCCGTGTCACTCAGGTTTTACCATATATCGCGTGTTCTTTAGTAGAGCCAGAGTTTTTTTGGGGAGTCACAGTATGACTGGTTAGACCTAAAATACGCACTGAAAAATATCGTGACAATAGATATGCATCTTTATTGGATCTTTTTCTTCACAATGTTATAATTCTATATATAATTCTATAAGAAATAGGAGGACCGATAGGGTAAATGACTGAATGATTATTGGAAATGTGTCAGAAGTTTTTGTAAGCTTCTGAGAATATTTTTTTAGTCGTTTACAACAAAGTTTATTGTCTGAATTAATGGTTGTTGACGTTAATTTCGAATTTCATAGCTTTGTTTTGGGGTAATTCACTGTGGATATGCTAAAATGATTAAATATATTATTCTAATTTTGTAGCAAGTGATTGTTAAACACGCTAACACATTTTTATTGGTTTTTTCACCTTATGAACCAAGATAAAAATATTAAGAACTCTAAAAAAATATAAAGTTTTGAAACATACTTATAATTTCAATCAAACTTTTTGTAACTATACATTAACATGTCTACAAATATGACCTAAATTAAATTAAATGCTGATAGATGTTTATTTAACCTTGATATAATTTTGATAATTATATAGCTTCATGGATTCGTATGTTATTTCCTTGATTGTTAAACCTTTCATGTCAAAATTTTTTTGTTGGTTCTGTGATTTCACTCTATAATAAACGTATAAAATATTTAATGAAATCTTAATTTTCTTGTCATAAAAAATAATTATAGTCTTATATAACATGAATATGTCATTATTAATATTAAAGTAATATGTTTAAGATAAATTCATCCATTCTTTATAAAATATTGTCTAAGTTTTTTATATCAAAACCATAATAAATAGTAAATATTTGTACACAAGAAATGTCAAATGTTAGGCATTCCTCACTCGTCAATCAGTTGAACCTGAGAAGTGGTTTTAATGGACTAAAATCACACAAAATTATTTGTTATTTTTAGTTTATTAGAATTGGCCTATATTAAAAAATACCAGCAAACAAAATAAAACTTTAACATATTTCATAAAAGCTCAGGTCAGCTCTGGCGTATATACGGTTTAAATAACATAAAATCTAAAGTACCTGATCATTATGTATAATTATGATAACGATTGATGCACAATGCACACATAATATAATGTTCAATCCCGAAACATAAAAGGCAACCCTCGTATATAGTCTAAAGGTTTAAAACATGACCGTAATTATTTGTAAGTAACGATATCTGCGAATGTTCTAAATATCTCAATAAATAGTCGACGTATTCTCAAGAGGCCGTAACTAAGACCAGACTAAGAAGAAAGCGAAGAAGAATAAGAAACCACTGGTTGGTAATTGATGCGTTTCTTCGAACCGATTTTCATCAGCCAGATAATTTTACTCTTTAAGTGGTTCCGGATGTTGCGAATGGAAAATGTAACGGATTTAATAGGAAAAAGAACACTTAAAATCGCTTGCTGGTAGATAAAAACGGAAAGGAAACGCGGCGAAAGTGTATAATGGTGCCAAGAAGATTAAATCGGTACAGTTTTTGATCTATAAACCGTTTCTACGTGTCTTTTCGATTTTGTCCCATCTGAAAATTTCATCTCCTTCATTTAGTGGTCCATATATTATCAATTAATCATATTGTGCTAACAGTTTTCTTAACATAAACTAGTGCTGCAAATTCTTGAGTTATAAAATCTGGTTATATCTCCACAAAACAGCATAGTATTAGTCTGAATCCCCAGCCATGAGAGTATACCTGAGAATGAATTGATGGATAACCTCGCCAAGAAACTACTACAAATGGTCAACAGATTATAAAAATCTTTCTCCATTTATAGATCTTATTTTTCTCATTTATAGCAGTTTGAATGAGACCTGCTCTAATAAGAGAACAATCTTTGACCTATTAAGAAGGACTTCTTATCCCTTGATACTCCTTTAGGAAAGAGAGATGTAGAAATAAAATTAAAGAGGCTACTGATGGTCACTGCCATTTACCTATTCCATTCTAACGAATTGAACTGAGAGGCCTCTGTGTCCCAATCATGAGGAACCAATGTCAGTCTCCCATTAGATAGATTCAGAAGACGTCCTGGCTTGTCTGATTCATTGAGGGATCTGCTCTTGCGCTAAAACCTGCCCAAATCTTCTTAAAGGAAATATTTTATTTATGTCTTTATTTTAAAATCTAATACTACCTTGTACAAACAGTTTTATTGTTTATTTATTTGTCTAGGTATTTGTTTTGTTTCATTGTTTGTTATGTAGGTTTGATTATTGATTTTATTAGTTATTTTTAAATTCTAAACATTACTACTGTTGATTGAGTCTGCCTTGTTATTTTAGGATTCCTTGAAAAGCGCAACTGACGGAACGGTTTTAGCCTCTCAGTTGTCACTAATATTTCTCGGTTTGTATTGATAATCTCCAAATATGCTAAAGAGTTGGGGAACATTAATATTCAATCAATAAATCTAGATGTTGTGCTACTAATTTTGTTTTTTCTGTAATTTGTGTTAGTCCATCAAAAATTAGTTAAAAGTTGGTTACTAATCAATTTAATTTTGCCTTGTTAATCGTAACTATCACATCTGGAATAATGGATGTAAAAGTAGTTTCTGATAGGGAAAAACACATTCAAGTCTAAAAGATAAGATTGGAAAAAGTTATTTTGGATGTTCTCAGTAAATTGATTTAAAGTCTTATATCTTCAGTAATACTTATTTAACAAAGCGATTTCGATGTTAAAGATAATCATCTACGACATATCTAGGGAACTAAATACCGGCTATAAAATATATTTTAACCATTTCCATAAAACTGGGCAAAAAGAAACTCGATTCTTGTGTTCCATATTAATTTGTGAAACTTAATGTACCCAGTTTCTATCTATCAAATGGCTGACTCAGCCAATGAGCGATGTGATTACGTAGAACAATAATGAGCGAAAAAAATCGTGATAGAAGCCCGGAGAAGTTTCACAAACACACTGACGCCAAAAATGATAATTCTATGTACTTGATGAGATTTTGAATGAATGAGTACTATTTGCTGTGGTTTCTACACTGATTTTACAGTGACAGAATTATGGTGTTACCAGGAAAATAAAAAATATAGTACATGAAATGTATATGAATATGAATATCCCAGGAAAACATGAAAAAATCGATGGAAAGCACTGTCTTTAAAGCACCGCTCATTAGTTATCTCGCTTTAGAGACAAAAACACCAATTATACTACTTCGATATCATCGAAATAATACTGTCGCTGTGCACCTTGGTAGATTCGACGGCAAGTAACCGAAATAGCGTGACGGCCAAAGTCTATTCAAGCCGCGAATAAAATATTTACGGTGGTCGTTCACCCTCCCGTATTACGGGAAAGAACTAGAATAGTTGTAGAATAACGGATGCACCCAAAACGATTCGCACTATCTAGTAATTGTACAATAAAGCTGTATCGCCATTATAGCATTATCGTCTTCAGTTACAATAATAATACAGGCATGTTTAAAGCGAATTGACCATAAAATACTAACTGTAATGATTTATCAAACAACTATGACTATACATAGAAAATGTTATTATGTGATTACAACATAAATTAATTTTAAAAACTTGAAAAAAATATCTTAGATTTTTTTAAGATAAACCCGGCTTTGTCGTAGTTGTAAATGAACTCTAATGACAGTATGGTGGTTCTATTAATGCCTAGTAATTGTTTTGACCAATTGACATGCTAGTTTAGCCAACATGTTTCTTGTGGTGAGACCCAGATATATTATATATTTTTGATCAGGAACTAATTCGAAATCCAATATTAAACTATATATGAGTTAGGATCTTAGGAAGTTCTTGTTTATCTTTTACTACATATGAAACCGGCTGTTCAGGTGAAAATATATGTAACATAAAGCATTCTACAAGACTTTACCAAAGTCTAGTAGGTCAAATGTAATTTCAATTTTGTTCGTGTTTTTTTAAAGCTCTTTTTCTGTATTCACATTTCAAACACTGCCTCTCTCATTCAGTCACAATTTTGTTACCGAAGAACTTCTGTAACCTCTGAGATTTTCTTTATAACTATCTAACTTAACAACTATTTTCGCAAAATGCGATACGAATTATATGATACACCAAAGATTCCCACTCTCCTAGTCCTTGGTTTTATGCAAATGGCTCAAAACTGTTTTGTTGACTATGTTTATTTATATAACGCCACCCGTCGTACTCTCCAGGACTTTGCCGTGACCTGGCTGAGCTCTATGAAGATATCAAAAATCGGTCGATTTGTGGAGAGTTAAAATATACATCGTTCAAGTTGAAAACTGTGAATTACTTAAAGATATTACTAGATATATATGAATTTAAAACCATCTATTGAAAACAACTGAAGTTATATATATGTAAGGAATTAAGATGTGGAGATTACTTAAGTTAGGATAAACTATAGTTGCTTTTTTTAATCATCTAACATTTGAAAACTTTCTTTGGTAACGTATTCCAAATGAGTGGCATTACAAACACTAAATCAAAGTTTAATAACTTAAGCCACCAATAACAATTGTGACATGTCTAGTCATATTATTAGGAAATATAATACAATGTCATGACAAAAACTACCTCTTAGAACCTATATTTTCAGAGCGTAATAACAAATTGAGCAAACGAATGAAGCCAGATTTATATCTAGAATGTTGTATTTAATCGTCCTATAAAATGGCTTGATAGAATAAAAATAATTAGAGATATAAAAAGTCATCTTTTAAAAACACCCACCCATATATTTTACACTCCATTACCAACCACCACACAGATAAAACATATGTTTTTAAGCCTTATTTGGTAAAGTAATCCAAGTTTGAAATGAAATTAAGAATACTTATAAGTCGGCCCATATCTTGAGTACAATGAACCCAATGATAAGCAAATATGTTCAGTTTTTGTCAATAAGCATGAACAAAACTTCAATTAAAAATAGCCGAAAAAGTGAACGATCAGAATAAGAGAGGTTTCCGCAAAAATAATTAAAATAAACCTTATTTAAACCACCGTTTTTTAGAGAGACGAACAACGAACTGAGACTATAAGCTTACCAACAACAGTGGGTTCCAAATCAACAAACACTGCTCTGGGTACGTGTTTGCCTGCACCAGTCTCCGAGAAGAAGGTGTTAAAGCTGTCGTCACCTCCTCCGATGGTCTTGTCGGATGGCATCTGACCGTCAGGTTGGATTCCATGTTCCAGACAGTACAATTCCCAGCAGGCGTTTCCAATTTGGACTCCGGCTTGACCGATGTGGACGGAGATACATTCCCTCTGAAGCAACAAAATATTGTTATAGTAAAAAAACAGTTAAAATATATAATCAGTAACTAATTTGAGTATTTTAGAACTTTGGAGCTCTATCTCTATTTAGTTAAAATTGATTTTCAAGGAATTCTATCGCTCTACAACCGCATGTTCAGACTATTAATCAACTACCATTTTTCTTCCTCTCTGTACCTTTAGTTATTAATGAAAGTGGCCAAAGGCCAAAGAACGTTTAATCAAGTTTACCGATAGTTTCCATTTATTGGTTATTGGTTAACCGCAATTTTTATCAATTTCTATCGGATAGAACATAGCTATAACCATACTTTAAAAAATGGAGTTGAAGCAAAAACTTGGCTTGATGCCGAGTTTCCGGTCACTGCCTCAGGAAAATAAAAATAAACCATCAAGGATTGGTATGCTAAGTTTAGACGTGGTGAAATGAGCACCAAAGCCGGTGAACGCAGTGGACGCTCAGAAGAGGTTTTTACCGACGAAAACATTAAAAAATTCCCAAAATGATTTTGAATGAAATTGAATGTAATAGCAGACACTCTAAATATATCATCTGAACGTGTAAAGCTCTATGTAAAGTGGGTGACGCGCTAGCTCACATTTGACCAAAAACAACAACGACTTGATGATTTGGAGCAGTGTTTGAAGATTATCAAATGTAATAAACCTGAGTATTTGCGTCGATATGTGACAATGGATGAAACGTGGCTCCATCATTTCACTCCGAAGTCCAATCGACAGTTATCCGAGTGGACTGCACGATGAACCCGCTCAAAAGCGTGGGAAAACGCAACAGTTGGCTGATAAGATTATGGTGTCTGTATTTCGGGATGTGAATGGAATAATATTCATTGACTAGCTTGAAAAAGGAAGGACCATCAACATCGACTATTACATAGCGTTATTGGACCGTTTGAAGGACGAAATCGCCGAAAAACGACCGCATTTGAAGAAAAAGAAAGTGCTGATACACTAAGACAATGCACCGTGTCACAAGTCAGTGAGAACGATGACAAAATCCATGAATTGAGCTTCTAATTGCTTCTTCATCCACCGTATTCTTCAGATCTGGCCCCCAGCGACTATTTCCTGTTCTCAGATCTCAAAAGAATGTTCGATGGGAAAGATTTTCGTCGAATGAAGAAATGATCGCCGAAACTGAGACCTATTTTGAAGCAAAGAACAAATCGTACTACAAAAATTGCATCGAAGAGTTGGAGGGTCGCTATAATCAGTGTGTCACCTTTGAAGGGAATTATGTTGAATAAAAAAACTAATTTTTCCAAAAAAATGTGTTTTACTATAGTAGACTTTTCAATTGACGTGTTGTAAGACAATATTTACGTTGTTTTGTACTTTAACAAAATAATAATGGTTAATCTATTAAAATTTCTTTAAAAATAAGAAATATTCAGGTAGTTTCTGGATCTTAAATGGTTTAAAGAAATTTAGAAGTAGTAATTACAATATGGAAAGGGGAGAAGGACAAAATATGAAACTAAAATTACTAAATCAAGATTCGCCCAGTGTTGGAGTCAAACAAAAGAACAACTTCCAGTAGCATTAAATATATGCCAGAAAGCTCAAGGTGAATATCTAATAATCGAAAATTAATAAGATAGCAGTTCGCAAAGTATGAAATGGAAAAAGAAGTGACCTACTAATAGACATATCAAATCTAATAAAGTTTTGGTTTAATGAAATGTTTTTAACGAAAAGTCATATGTTGGTAGAAATACATAAAGAATAAAGCTTCATTCGAAGTAAAATTTAGTTACTCATAACAAAAATCAGTCATGTACAGTTTTAAGGAATCCTCTAAAATTAAGTACCACCGTTAATAAAAAAACGAAATAAAAAACTACAGTTCGTTTAATTCTATATAATGTATAACGCAATATTAAATAAACAATATAAAAAATTGGTACTTAATAAACATGGTATCTTACCAATTTCTAAAAATAGTATTTGTGCTAATACTTAAAATGATATGACAAAATGTGTATCAAAATTAAACTTATGACGTAATATTGGCCGCTTATTTTATCGTCAACTACCCGAAGATCCAACATTTGATCATTTAACATTATCAGCGACAGAAAAGCAAAGAATCTCGAGCAATATACTGCAAAAAAATTCGTTTTATTTACTTTGCATCTGTTTAATTGGGTTACGGTTAAAGTAAATGCGAGAAAGCTACCGAAGTTTTTCACGTAAATATATGAAGTCTAACGAAGGTTTGACCCTGAAAGAAACTGGTAACCGAGCCGATCATGGTTATACTTTTTAAGAAGAATTCGTGATGGTAAATCGATGCAGAAGGTTTACCGTCATATTTCTAGTTCAGGAAAAGGTGTAATTACTTTTAATAACATAATTAAAATGATAATTACGCCTTATTAAACATAAATAACGTTCCATTTAATTTCCTCTATATTTGTACTATGATCGGTACATTGAATAGAAATAACACACATCCATCATTTATAGGAGGCTATGTAGGTAATTTGCAATATTCGATTTATATATTACAACAGATAATTAAGCTTCAAGATTGTATGAATTACTTGGTTCTGGTTGGTACTCCAGAAAATCACCAAAATGGAACATACGAGTTGAGATGTTTTACTTCGTTGCACTTTAATGACGAAATGATGTCATCTCGGGTTAATATAATGATTTCATCGCGAAAAAAGCGTGTGGTCAACGCAGCTGATCGTAAAAACTGACCATGAAACTCATGCTGTTAACACTTACAACTAATTTACTAAGTTTGTTCGTTACAAAACATAATGACATAAAATTTGAGATAAAATTAATTGTCACATAAAGAACCAGGTTTATAGAAATGAGTTCTGTCGATAAGTTTTATGTTTGTGACAATGTTGGCAATTTTAATCCTCGATTATTTTTGGGTTAAGAGAATATTAACAAAACCCCTGGTAATGTAATCAATATTCTAGCTTTCTGGTCCAGTTAGATGTAAAAATTCTTGAAAAAAGACTTGTTTTACAGAAGAAACAACAAAAAAGTTCAAAAAATCAATAAAAAAGACAAAAAATCTATTGAGTGAAAGTACGAATTATTGCAATATCTATCCTGGTTATCAGATTTAAATCCCTGTGGCTGCTAGTGGTCCCAGGACATAATTATCTTTTTAATTTCTACAGATAACATAAAATTGAGAAAAATGACTACCATATAGAGTTACAAATAAACATGTGTGAGATAATGAAACCTGGAGACCTATTACAATAAAAGAAAGGAATCGAAAACCAAAACCAATAGAACATTTTCATGGAAATAATGACTTCCTATTTTGTTATAATTCTAACATAAGCATATTTGAAGAGAATTTATTCTCGCTTCAAAGATAGAAAAATGTATCAGAACAAATATACTTATATTCAGAAATATTGTACTTGTAACATGTAAAGTATTCGTACTCAGTAAATATTATATATAAAAAGCACAACAAATTTTTACCAAATCAATTAAAACAATACAACAAAACAACACAAGCACAATCCCGAAATATAAAAGACAACTATCATATGCAAAAAAGTGAGTAAATTAACTGGTCATAACTTTTTTTTAATACTGCAAATTTGAACAGCATCAATTAATCCAATAAAACAAACAATGTCATAAAATCTCGAAGTATAAACGATAACTTTCTTATTATAATTTGTACCTAAGATTACGGTCCTGCTACTATTGCGATAGTCGCGGGTGTGAATCCTGCTAGGGCATGGTCGTAAATTTAGGTTTGTGATTGTTTAATACTTGCGATTGTCCTAGGCAAGAATGCAAAATCTGACAAGGAAAATGATCCCAGTCACGACAGTAATCAGGCTGGGTAAGACCGGATGATTTCTAAGTTGGTGATTCGACAGTCGGTTAATGCCGAGGACCGTGGTTCGGAGCCCACGTTTAACAGTATGTCCACTCCAGATAAACCCTTGTTGGTACTAGATAACTTCAATTGTTAATGTGTTAATAATGTTATGTGTATTATGACCAACAGCGATACATTTACATAGCTTGAATGTTTACATAACTTGTAGTTAAACACAACTACATCTTTAGTTAAGTGATTTTTTGGATTTAAAAGCAGTATTCAGTTGTTGTTCAACCGATTTGCCTTGTTATTCCTCGCTTCAATGGCTTAATTATTATTATTCATTAAATCCAAGTCTCTAATAGAGTAGTAACTGTGGTCTAACACATAATATACCATCACATACTTACTGAGATTAATATACATTCACAAATCCAATTAGTCGATTCAGCTTCATCATAATTTATTCATTTCTTCGTTTCACCAATAAAAATCAGTATTTTCTTCATATACTATATATTGCCTTTTTTCATGCCTTTTTGCGAATCTTTTAATTTCTGCTATCACTATGACTATTGCGATCCGAAGATACTTGTTTTTACAGTACCTCTAATTATTTTTTATATTTTAAAGAAATAACAGGACAATTGAAAAGTCCCCAACCTCACGCATAGATAGCGCTAGTAGAATTAAATCCATATGTTTTTTAGTTAGCCCTACCCCTCAAAAGATGCGTGTATACATTTGACAGCTGTCGGATCATTGGTTTGTGAATTATAGCATTTTGAGTGAAGCAACTTTTGTTATTGTGAAAAAAAAATGGATAAAAAGGATTTTCGTGTGTTGATAAAATATTGCTTTTTGAAGGGAAAAATACACTGGAAGCAAAAACTTGGCTTGATGCCGAGTTTCCGGACACTGCCTCAGGAAAATCAACCATCAAGGATTGGTATGCTAAGTTTAGACGTGGTGAAATGAGCAGCGAAGACGGTACACGCATTGGACGCCCAAAAGAAGTTGTTACCGACGAAAACATTTCAAAAAATCAAAAAATGATTTTGAATGACCGTAACTTGAAACTGAATGAAATAGCGTGCGGTTTAAATATATTAACTGAACGTGTATGATTCACGAATATTTGGGTATGAGAAAGATCTGGGCAAAATGGGTGCAGCGCGAGCTCACTTTTGACCAAAAACACAGACGAGTTCCATCATTCATCATTTCACTCCGAAGTCCAGTCGATAGTCATCCGAGTGGACTGCACACGATGAACCCGCTCCAAAGCGTGGGAAAACATAACAATCAGCTGGCGAGGTTATGGCGTCTGTATTTATTATGACTACCCTGAAAAAGGAAGGACCATCAACAGCTACTATTACATAGTGTTATTGGACCGTTTGAAGGACGAAATCGCTGAAAAATGGACGAATTTGAAGAAAAAGAAAGTGCTGCTTCACCAGGACAATGCAACGTGTCACAAGTTAATGAAAACGACGGCAAAAATCCATGAATTGTGCTTCGAATTGCTATCTCATCCACCGTATTCTCCAGATCTGCCCCTCAGCGACGATTTCCTCTTCTCAGATCTCAAAATAATGCTCGCTGGGAAGAAATGTTCGTCGAATGAATAGGTGATCGACTAAACTGAGGCGTATTTTGAACCAAAGGGCAAATCGTACTAAAAAAATGCTTTCGAAAAGTTGAAGGGTCCCTATAAAAAGTGTTTTACTATGGTAGACCGGGGACTTTTCAATTAACCTGTAATTGTGCGGAATGAGGATATTGGTCATTATTAAGGGTAGTATTGATGTATGGATCTATTTATTTATATTTTTACTTGTGTTGTAGCTTTTGGTTGCCGTTCAGTTGGTTTTTGGAAATGTTTCGTTAAGTCCTAAACATTAAAAACATCGCGATAATCCTCTAAATTTCCTTTTGTTCTGGGTCTTATTTATGTTATCGTAAAATAGCGAAAATGCGAGCCTCATTAAAATGCTCTGTTTCAATCAATTTACATTTCCCAGCTTTGAAGGGCGCTCGAAATTTATACTTAGAACAACTCGAAAGTTCCGCATCCGACTTGTTTAATTATTGAAAGTGATTCAAGCGGTGCCACTTGACAAGCGGCCGAGCAAACGACGTTCCGGTAGTCGCGACGAGTTGTTTTGCACAATAGTTCATTCTGGAAGTAATCAATCGTTAAAGACGGTTTCCAGGAAAAGCAGCCCGACGGGAAATAACGACACACCTTGTCGGAATAGATTTATTAATTTGGTGACTGGTACAGGGCAGAATGGCATTAGCGAGGGGGCAGGGGGTCGTGCCTGTAGCGATTAAGACAGACTTGGGGAATTTATTATTATATAACGGAAAATCGGTTGATAATCGTCGGTAATAGCGCCGATAAAAGAAAAATCGGTTTTCGACGTCGAACAAAAGACCTTTTTGTATAGGAAACAACGCGAATCTAACAATAATAATGCAGATTCAGGCATAGGATGGAACTATTATTAACATCAAAGCGTATCAATGAATTTATTGTCAATTATCTTTGTCTCTCTTTGTCTTTGTCTTCTCAAGGTCTTTCCAACTTAGGTAATTCTATTTCCTACTAGAAGACTTTGATAGAAAATATAGTCTATCGGATATAACAGCCAATGTACGTCACCTAAATTTAAGGCGTTGCAATGTTGCCGTGTCAAATTTGACTTTTGTTTTACTTGGGCTCTGATATAACAAAATGCTAACGTTAAACAAAAATAATGTTATCAATTATAATATATTTTAATATTGTAGTATACCTAAGGCATATGTTATCTACAGTCAATTATACAAGTTGTAGGTTAGGATTGTTTTACTACTCTATTACTTACTTTAATATTATGACTAACAAAACCTAATTAAATTTTGCTTGGGGCAGATCTGGAGAATACGGTGGATGAGGAAGCAATTCGTAGCCCAATTCATGGATTTTTGCCATCGTTTTCACTGACTTGTGACACGGTGTATTGTCTTGGTGAAGAAGTATTTTCTTTTTCTTCAAATGCGGCCGTTTTTTCGCCTATTTCGTCCTTCAAACGGTCTAATATCGCTATGTAATAGTCGCTGATCATGGTCCTTCCTTTTTCAAGGTAGTCAATGAAAATTCTTCCATGCGCATCCCAAAAAACCTTGCCAGCCGACTGTTGCGTTTTCCCACGCTTTGGAGCGGGTTCATCGTGTCCAGTCCACTCGGATGACTCGATTGGACCTCGGAGTGAAATGATGGAGCCGTGTTTCATCCATTATCCCATATCAACGCAAAAACTCGGGTTTATTACGCTTGATCATCTTCAAACTCTGCTCCGAATCATCAAGTCGTCGTTGTTTTTGGTCAGAAGTGAGCTCGCGCGGCACCCACTTTGCACAGAGCTTTCTCATACCCAAACATTCGTGAATGATATAATGTACACGTTCAGTTGATATCTTTAGAGTGTCTGCTATTTCATTTAATTTCAATTTACGGTCATTCAAAATCATTTTGTGGATTTTCAAAATGTTTTCGTCGGTAACAACCTCTTTTACACGTGTAAGTTTTGTCAAGGTCGCGGCTATGACAACAGAACCAGAACGTTCAAAATCAGTCGAGTGAGACTATTAGAAACAAAAATACTAACTAAAAGTATACGACTAAAACAGTCGATAGTAAAAAGTAGTCAATCACTAAACAGTCGATAGTCGTTTTCAGTCGATAGTTCCCAAAGCTAATATTAATTGTTTTTAAAAAAATGTATATCAACATATTCTATAACAAATCTATTTCATATTAATTAATTTAAAATATCCAAAACCATATTAAACGCATTTCTTTGTCTATATCGGAAGACTATTTTGTCGAATAATAGTGAAAATCACGAAACGTTCTTAGACAATTACACACGACATAGAATCGATCTAGAAAAATTAAATCACTCCGTCATGCACGCAAAGTCAAGACATAATAAAATCCGTTGCTGTTATCAATATTTTATGTGGTCAACCACGTTGGACTTGGTTTTCTGAACTGATTATCATTACTGCGAATCAGACGATAATTATTCTTATATAAATGCTATTAAATTAAATGGCTTTAAAAGCAGTTACAAATGTTATTTTCTATAATAAATTTGAAAATATAGGGCGTTTTTTATTGGCAAAACTGCCAATAGGGTGAAATATGTTATTCTCATTTGTTTCTCCAACAAAATCAAAAAAATATTTTAGGAGTTATATGGATAATTTAGTATATACGAATATTATTTCAGATCAAATTTCTGCTATTCAAAACTCTATAAATTCGCAGCATTTGGAGGAAGTCATCGCAATTTGAAAGAGGGTACTAATGTACTAATATATCAGCAGCAAAATGTTTTTAAGCCGGCTTGGTTGATGCAGTGGTAAAGGCGACAGGACGGTCCACCTACTGTTGCGATAGTCGCGGGTTCGAATCCTTCTGGGGCATGCTCGTAAATTTATGTTTGTGATTATTTAATATTTGTGATTGTCCTAGCCAAGAGTGTAAAATCCTACAAAGCAAATGATCCTAGTCACGCCAGTATCCTGACCGGATGTCTTTTGGGATGATTTCTAAGTTGGTCACTCGCCAATAGGTAGGCTTAATGCCGAGGACCTTGGTTCGGAGCACACATTAAACTGTAGGTCCAGTCCAGATAAACCATCGTTGGTAAAAAGGAGTTTTTTTTAAACGTTTTAAAACAAGAGAAAGAAACTATTGAAAATTTATATTGGAAAATAATTCTTCAGCTTAGTAACTTTAAATTCTTCTCTGTTTTCACTATGTGCCCATAAGAAATTAAATTTTTAACAACTACAGTAAGCAATGGTAGCGATAAAATTAAATGATTTGCTAAAACACACCAAGTAAGATTTCCTCAACGTAAAAGTACTACAACTAGCCAACAACAGTGGACCTACAGTTGAAGAGGCAAAAATACTTTGAACTGGTACAGTTAAATTATGTGTGAAAACTATACCGTGTTCTAAAACAATATGGAGTGCACCAGTGATAGTTTGTATCTTTAATATAAAGGAAAAATAATTAGATAATTATATATTAAAAATTAATAAGGATATTTTTGTAATTTTATTTATAGCACATCATTTCTAAATACTCTTAAAACCTTTCCAGCTTATGTCATATAACAAATCAGATTCCAATCTGACACAGAATTCAGGTTTTCTAGACAAAGTAAAATAAATATATACCAGAAAAATTACCAATGTATAATACTTTAATTTACTGTGTTAATTGAAATTAATATATAGCTGTATAACATGTAAAAAAATAAAAAACATTGTACATGTAAAACATTTTCGACAATCTCTTAATACAAAAATCTCACAAAATTAACGAGACCCAAGGCAGATTGTATAGAAACGAACTTCATGAAAGTTAATTTGATTTAAAACCCGATTTCTATACCTCGATGATTATTTATTTTAATAACAATCGAAGGAAGTACACTTTCAATCGACTAATCATCAATACTCGCAGTGAAAAAGGACGACGCAATATCCGCTGATATACTTATAAGAAATAACATGTTCGAATCTATTATTAAAAAATAAAAAGTCAATTTCCTTGTTTACTGACTAATTTATTACCGATTTTACTGCAAACAAAAACGTTAAAAAGGAAATATAAAAATCAAATATCATTAGAAGACATAACCTTCAAAAAAATAATAAAAGGTCTATAAATAAGACGCCCATGTGTTTTGCATCAATCCAATTTAATTGAACAATTATGGTTCTATTGGGATGGGCATTAACTTTTAATTTGGTGTTTATATGGTTAAGTGGTGGGGTAAATTAAGAAATTGTAGGTAAGTGCCTTGAACCTACGTATGTTTCATCATCCACATCGTCCAGTAAGTTTATTAACAGAGTCTTTCTTTTAAAGAGATAAAGCACAAAGGCATTGTTCTTAGTTATTTTTTAAAGAAAGAATTAATATAGTAACTAATACATGTTAGTAATAATTTAGTAATTTAATAAAACTAAAAACATGTTAGAAAAGCATTTTTTATTGTTTCATTTAACGAATCTAGATGTCAATTTTAAAACAATTTAAAACGAAACCATGAAATTAAACTAAACAATTTATGTATATTTATGTTATACACAATTATCAATAAATTGATACATTTTAAAAATACATTATTTAAAATGGCTATTGATAATAGTTTAGCAATCAACATTTATTTGAATGTAATTTATTTATGATATGATAACAAAACTTGTGGTTAAAAAGTTGTAACGATTAAAATTATAGGTTTTATTAAAATAAAATAGATTTGATATGGTAACTGGAAGAATAAAAAAAAGTATTTTAAGGTTTTAATTAATCAATAATTATATATTTATAAGACATTATCTTTTATGTAATGAAAATCTATATATTTTTACTAAAATATTAGCTAAGTGCCAGTGTGATAACTTCAATATAGGCAGATTAATATTTTGTTAAATGCATGTATTTTGTAGTCAAAAAGAGACACAATGCTGTCTGAGTAGTTCGAACACGTAAACGAATGAACCTGTCAAAGTCGTCCGTTTGTCATACGTATGCAAAATTCTTGAAAGCAATAGTGATAATTGGTTATAACTCTAACCTATAAACTATTGTGGCTGTATCATTAACTGTAGTTTTTATATATACTATAATGTTAAAATAAAATTTGTTTGATAACATTTTAGTTCAATTATTTTATTTAGATTAGAATTTTGTGGTATATCTAAGCTCAACTGAACTAAAACTCACAGCTGATGCGGCAACTTTGCAACGTTTTGACACCACAAGTTTGGATGATTAATTGATGAATTAACTATATCCAGATGTTTATATGTAATGGGAATGTTCCAGAAAAGGGGAAATGGCTACCATATAGAATGAGTGAAAATGTCATTTCGAACTGTTTCAACATCTCTTGTCAGGCAAAATAGAAGAGATTTCTGTAGCGTATGGTGACTGGCAATGAAGACGTTATTACGTTAATTCCAAGTGATGAAAGCATAGTAGCAAAGTGATGGGGTAGCATAGTAGATCTATGCTCATCTGCCCGAAAGCAAAATATTCATGTCCAAAAAGTTTTGCTGTGCATATGGTGGAACCAGCAAGGTTTAGTCTATTTCGAGTTGCTAGAACCGAAGGGAACTGTTACGGTGGAATGTTACAACCTCTTACATGACAACCGTCAGCCGCACGATTCAAAAGTTGTGGATGATACACTATTGCAGCTCGAGCATGAAGTTATCGTGCATAAATTGCTAAAAGATGGGCAAGATATATAGAATAAAATAGCCAACACTATGAATAAATACATTTTTCCATTTTTTGAAAATTATTCAGTGTTTTTTCCAAAAAAACGGTAATGACTTTCCGGCATAGTATATTGTGCCAGTTTTCTCAATAAATGTGCCCTTGAAGTAGAAAAGTTATTAAAACATATGCAAGTAACTCATAAAATGTAGTCCATTACCAATAATGATTTATCTCTACTATCATTGACTGTCGATATTTTTCCCTTCAATAGATTTTCTTTAGTAAATTGTCCAAGTACCTAGGTGTTTATGCCATCAAAGATAACAGAAACTTACCAAGATACACTTTAAACTTTAAATTCGTTATACTAAAAATCTAAATTAGGTTACCCTTGTATCAAATTATTCTCTCTTGTCCATAAAAGTTACTTTAATTTTGGTTTCAAGGAAGTAAAAAATTTATTCTGCCTTTTCTTTATCCCAGAACTCTGTCCGTATGCCAAAACATCTGCTTTGTTTGCTACATTTTTTTAAATTTCTTGAAAGCATACGGACAGAGCTTCTGAGATAAAGAAAAAAAAAAGAAAAAAATATATATAGATATATGCAGATGCGGTTTTTATTAACCAGCAATGCAGCGTACAAGCTTAATTAAGACGTTCATATCAAAATAACATCCTTCGATCTGGATTCGTCCAGATCATTACATGCGTTCTATTTTTATATGACAAAGACGATTTAATCTTTTTTTTTTAATTCCCTTTAAGCGATCCCAAGCGTTTCCATATTAATAGATCGGGTAAGTTCGTTAACCGCAAAGAGATCTGGCGTTTTGCATCGACACTACGTAAACTTGCAAATAGAGTTCCCGGGAAATAGTGACAATAATTATTTTGAGGAATATAACGGGATATATAGACGTTCCCGTTTAGTAGTAAGGCGACGCTGCGGCCACACGCCCAGATAAGAAGTCGAACAGCAACGGGCCAGCCAGTTTCTTATGAAACCAATCTATACTAATTTAAAACTCAGAAAGCCTATTTTTGCTTTATTTTCTTTGATATATAAAGAATACTACTTACAATAACCAATATATAACTTCAGAGAGTCGATAGAGATCCCAACAAATAGATCGACCAAGAGAAACCTAAATTAATTTACTTTGCTCTTGCTGAACTCCATTACACACACGAAAAAAAAAAAGATAATGATGGTAAATGATGGAATCGTGAACAGATGTTTGTGTCAGTGTTTTAGGACGCAAAGGGAATTGTATTCATAAATTGATTTCTTCAAATTGATAAAGCAATAAAATTAGAATATTATAAGCTTTTGAATCAAATGGACATAGAAATTCGTAGAGAAGACATTATTTACAGAAGGAAAACATCAATGTCAATGAAGATACTAACTGCCAACGCAGCTTAAAAAAAGTCAATCAAATTAAAGTAGGAACTGATCCAATAGTCAGCGTATTTTCCAAATTTAGCTCCTTGTGACCTCGCATCGTAGAAAGCTGAATATAGTTAATAAAAACACCGCTATTTAAAGATGAACTGGGTGTATAGATGCGAAATTGAATACACCAAATATTAGTTTTGATATTTCTCCGCAAGTTCAATTGATTCTATTTTGAAGAATATGTCAAAATCAAGATTGTGTCGTGTCAAGGTTGTGTCGTCGTAGTAAGTAACTAGTTTTTCTTCAAATGATGATGGTTCTTGAGGAAGCGTATGATGTTTTATATATAAATGTTAAAAACTTAAATTGCTTATTATATACTAGACATGTATAGTTATAAATTGAAAATATTACTGAATTGGATGTTAATTTTGTGGTACTATATAAATCATTAAAAAATACGTAAAACGCTGGATACACTATATAGTTATAAAATAAGTTTGTGAGTTAATTATAAGGAACCCTGATGCAAAACCTAGTTGGAATAAGCATGTCAAAAAGTAATGAATAGAACTAAACAATGGTTAACAGGAAGGAAATTTCACATGGACTAAAATTCTAAAATCAACATGGACAACATGGACAACATGGAGTTTTGGAGATGTTCTGCAAGAGCCAATACAAATATAGCCTTAATAAGTTCGTAATATATATCGTAAATACACTAATATGCTATAAAAAAAACAAGTACTTATACCGATATCTTTGGATCCCAGTTGTCATAGAAAAAATGAAAAGACAACAGTAAAATGTTCAATACACTGAAGTAACAGAGTTCTTTAATAAACAGTGACTGAATTAAAACTCAAGAAAATTGAACCATTTGAGCTTTAAGAGTTAATGGTAAATCGAGCAAAAGCAGTGTTATTCCTTAAATAATAAGAGTACAGGCAAGTGTAGATTAGCGCCAATTTATTAGTTAGTAACAATATGCCAATAAAATCTAGAATAACCATATTCATGCAATTCTATAATTTGGGAAATTTTGCTGAAGATTAAATAATATACTATAGTCTTTACTCAACTTTAAACTTTTTTAAAAAAACTATAGATATCGACAAAAATATGTGAGTGTTGATGTCAGCATTTTAGAATTTGTCAAAATTCAAAATTTTACCATTTGTTATATAAATCACCAATATCACATATAATAAAATCCAATTTGGTAAATTTACAACAGTAAGAGGCAAAAAATTGCCTGAAATTCATTGGAATATTCAAATTTTTATTACGAACATTTAACTGCTTAATACTTATACAGAAAAAAATGCTTTCACCAATACTTTAATCAATATTAAACATTATTCTTTAGTATAATAGTTATTTGTAACATATAATCAACAGTTAATATAATGTTAAATTATAAATTGGCCAATAACACTTGCAAATATAACCTGGCGTAACAAATTGCATACACATAATAATAAATTAAAAAATATTTCAAGGAAATTATCGGATTGTTATTAGTTTGGTATAATTAACAGCTGGATTAAAATTTAAAATACATTATATTTCAATGAAAAAGTGAGAAACAGAGTAATCCTTGAATTCTAGCGCAATTGTTTTTGCAAACACATAATAATTAATGTTCACACATCATAAATGCCTTTGTGCATTTTGTATTGTTTCATATTAGGTAACATATTCAATTACCATTATCACCATTAGCGTAATGTAAAACGAACTGTATAATAGATCTTTAAAATGTCAGAACCAAATGCAGGTAACTAATATGTTGGTAATATTATAACTAACTCCGATATGGTCATATATTGTAAATCAAGGCAATAAGTTTGATTTGTAATAAGATAATGTTAACACTTATTTTTCTTCTATGGGAAATGTTCAAATATTTTTATATAATGTTAAAAATCATCACAATCATTACACTTTTCTTTATATTTTTAGGGCAACAAATTAAAGTACAGTAAATTAGAAATTATTACTCTATATTAAATATAACAATTTAGAAGAAGAATGATGAATTCCCAATTCTATTTTGAAGTTTATATATAAGAGATTTTTTAAAAATTATCATATCCCTTTTTTACTTATTCGACTTTCAGGCATTACTAAATAATATTGAAAAAAATCTGACCGGATAATAACATACCTGGCATGCTTTTCTCTTCTTTTTTTGAATAATAACAAAATCAGATACTGTAGATTTTCAAATTACACCTTTAATTCTAAAATGCAAAGTCACGACACTTTGCACAAAAGAAAGACAGTTATAAGAAGAAATTTGAAGGACTACTATTAAATGACTCGCATTTCTTCAACTTTAATAAAAGTCTTAAAAGCGTAGAACAATTTTAAGTTTTATAAAAAAAAGGCATAACACATCGCAAATTTGTAGAAATGTATTTCTATTAAGTATGATTCATCATCGCTTAAAATCATATCAATATCGCAATTAGCTTCCACGAATTCACACAGCGAAAAGAATGCTGTATAAATACTTTTTTAAGAAGCACTGATATTTTATTGTGTATCTAAAAAAGAAGTAATGGAACATGTCTTTACATGGCGCAACTTCGTCATAGACCAGACTAGATTTTTTCAATCAATAGTGACCACTTCAGTTCGCAGAAACACTTGATAGTTTTTATTTTTTACTGAGAATTGAAGTTCAATATATTTCAATTGTTACTATATACTCTTAAATAAGGCTTGAGTAACACATAAGTTTGACAAATATGAACTATTACAAATTGTTGATCATTATATGAATATATTAATATTTTCAATACAACTATTCGATTATTATTTAGCCAACAATGGCTTTATATAGAAAAAAAAATTATTTGTTAAAAAATAGGGGTACTTTTTATTGAGAGAATATTTATCATATGTTCAAATAATGGAATGTTCCTACTGATGACTTCATCTTAAGAAATACATCTAAATTTCTTTTTTAAATGTTTAGAATCAAAAAGAAACTGAAAATAATATCGGTAGCTTACCATTTTGATGGATGAGCTAGGAAGTTAAAGCACGAACACGATGTAAACGGCTTCGGGAGCTTGATGGAACAGTCACTCGATGTCAGCGATGCGACACCAGCGATTCGGATGGCTCTAGCTCGGCTCTGTCCGCTGAATTTAAACTACGGCGTGGCACGCTTCATGCATAGCAACGCGCATGGACAATGGAGGGCTCGCTCATAAAACAGTGTATTCCTCCTGAATTCCTGCTAGGTTCTGGTAGAGTTGTATTTGTCTAGAGACGTTCTGTTAGATATACATTTAAGAATATGTTTAAAAACTCATCTTAATCATCATATATTAATCTTTTCTTATGTTGTAAGAAAATAAAGGAGTATTTTAAATTAATATACATGTCTGAACGTACACATGTTTCAATTAGTGGATAGATTTATTCAAATTGGATCTCGACTGACGGCTTTTTTTGGCAGGCGGTCGAAATATTGTGCAAAAATCAATAACGTATTATTTTCAAGTATTGCTGAATCTAAATTAAAATAACTAATGTACAAAATCGAAATGTTTGAATGTTGAAAATTAATTAATTCGTTTAAAATTCAATCATGTCATCAAAAACCATACATTAACCCATTCTTGTATATAAACTAATGTCTAAGTATGTACATGGATCAAATAGTTGCCAGATTTATTGAATTTGATCTTAATAACTGATTTTTTTCGTTGAAAATTAATTAATAGTTGGTTTATATATAATAAATTGAGAAAAAATGGCTCTTCTCGTGTTTCTTAAAAAGGATTTCTTCATATACATTTCAAACAAAATTCACAATGTGTGCCATTTTGATCGATAACCTTCTGTCACTTTTAAACTAGTAAAACTTGCAAGGGAAATAATGCTAGGCAAAAAACTGAACTGAAGTAATTTTTACAACTTCTTTTGAGGCCAGCTCTGCGCCATTAAGAAAGTTTTGCAGAAACCGCGAGAAATGCTGATCGAACGAAGCTAAATCCGGACTGTATGTTGAATGTATCAAATCCAGTCTCAATGTTATATCAATTTTATTTCTTTTTAATGAAATTGTATTGATTTTATTTGTTTATTCTTGTCTAACACTAAAGTATATCTTACTATCAACTTAAATCTTCATTATATTTAGCAATATGTTCGAAGTTTGCTTAACTCATATAATAACTCTTCTTGCTTTCAAATAAATAAAATTATATCTTAAATAAATATCCATCTCCATCTGTGAAGATGTTTCAAATAGTGCTAGTCTTCATTAAAATTCAAAAACAAGACCAGAGTTAGTTTTCCATTAATTTAATAAATAATCTGGATTTATATAAAATTAAATTTAATTAAATTAATAAAATGCAGAACTAAAAATTAATTATTATTAGCTTTTTCTGTATGGTCATTTAATATCATTTTTTTTTATTTTTGAACTTATAAATTATTAACTAACCCAAAGATTGTTTTATTTGAATTTTTATTAAATAATTAGGCAAGATACTCTCCACAAAAACCGCTTAGTTGGACTGTAATCGAACGTTTCGAACATATATAAATGGATACAAAAATTAAAAACTTAAAAATAAATACTAATAATGTAGTAAAACGATCTAATAATTGCATTTATTATTAAGTATCACATCTAATATTTCATAAAATTAAATACTGAAGTTCTATTCGTCAGGTTCATTGAAACTGTAAATCTAAATCATGACGATGAGCGATATCATTTAAATTGCGTGTTTTAAATCCTTGCTGTTGCGATAGCCGCGGGTTCGAATACTGCTGGGGCATGGTCGTAAATTTATATTTGTGATTGTTTAATATTTGTGAATAATCTAGGCAAGAACGTAAAATTCGAAAAGGAAAATGATCCCAGTCACGCCAGTAACCCGGCTGGGTAAGACCGGATGTCTTCTGGGATGATTTCTAAAGTTGGTCACTCACCAGTCGGTAGGCTTAATGCTGAGAACCTACGTTAAACTTTAGGTCCAGTCCAGATAAATCCACAGTTGGTAAAAGGTGACGTTAAAATATATTAAAAAAATATTCAATGTCGTGTAGCTGAGTGAAAATGTCTGGATGCTTTGTAATTTAAAAAGTATGAATAATATAATTTAATAAGAAAATATCAATAATTATTCTACAATAATATAATATCTAAATCTATATATAATAATGGTTTCGTCAGGTATAATTCTCTGTCATAATAATATTTAAAAAGGAATCTGTATGTCACTAATATCAATTCCTACATAATTTATGAAGCGTTCAACCCCCCCAAAAAATATGCTTTACATGAAATATAGGCGCACCAGAGGCATTCCAGAAAGAGACTAAATATTTTGTCAATATCACCAATAGTTTTCCAGATATTGATTAAAATTTCTATTAATAAATTAGTCCGTTTTATCTTTTTGGTTTTATCTATAAAAATAGCTTCTTCAAACCTCAGATAATTGATATTAAAATAAAGTTGGATTATTTTTGTTTATTTTATTTAGATTTAAGATGCTGGATCTCTGAATAATATAGTTTATAGTAGTTTTAATTACTATTGGATGGATGGCATCTGAAGAATTGCCAGCAGTCACTCAAGAAATTCACCAGTTAACCAGTCAAAATGAAAATAAATCAAATCACTTAAAACATCCTCTATAATCAACTAGTTTACGTTTTTTATAATACATCTATATTAACTGTACATCCATGTTGTGTTCTAGTCTACTAAAAATAGCTTTTTATCCTCTTGAAACCCTCAAATGAATTTTCGGTCTCCTTTATTTTTCCCATTATAGATAAACATCTGGAAACAGTTGATCCATCAACCGCTAAGCTTTAAGCTAAGTATGAGCTCATTTTTCAACCAATAAGTATTTAAATTCTGTCTTTGAAGTTTCTTGGTCCTCCCTTTATGAATAACTTTAGAATTACCACTTTGACATCATTGAAACCAAAAAGGTCAATTGCGACATGAAGAAGCAGCATCATCATAAGTTTCTAAAAGCGTTTTATACGCCTCGACATTAGATTTCTTCCAATCAAACAAGAAAGATAATGTAAAAGTAACAATTGGATTAGGTTGATTAACAGATGTTTAGATTAATACTACTTATTTCGAATTTTCACCTAATTCAGCGAATAATATATATGCAGCAGCTCAAAATTCATTACTACACAGCTGAATTGAAAGAATCCTCAGTTGAATCATCCAGTGAGTGCCTATTTTGAGAAGAAAGACGGATAACTAACAGGTCAATTGAAAAGTCCCCGGCATACTATAGTAAAACACATTTTTTTGCCAAAATTAGTTTTTTTTATTCAACATAATTCCCTTTAAGGGTGATACACTGATTATAGCACCCTGCAACTTTTAGATACCATTTTTGTAGTACGATTGGTCCTTCATTCGACGAAAATTTCTTCCCAGCGAGCATTACTTTGAGATCTGAGAACAGGAAATAGTTTCTGAGGGGGCAGATCTGGAGAATACGGTGGATGTGGAAGTAATTCGAAGCCCAATTCATAAGTTTGCCACACGATTTCTTTATCTTCAAATGCTGCCGTTTTTCAACGATTTCATCCTTCAAACGGTTCAATAACGCTATGTAATAGTCGCTGTTGATGGTCCTTCCTTTTTCAAAGTAGTCAATGAAAATTATTCTTTGAGCGCTTTGGAGCGGGTTCATCGTATGCAGTCCACTTGGATGACTGTTGATTGGACTTCGGAGTGAAACGATGGAGCCGCGTTTCATCCATTGTCACATATCGACACAGAAACTCGGCTTAATTACGCTGGAACATCTTCAAACACTGCTCCGAATCATTAACTCGTCATTGTTTTTGGTCAAAAGTGAGCTCACGCGGCATCCACTTTGCACAGAGCTTTCTCATACCTAAATATTCGTGAATGATATGATGTACACATTTAGTTGATATCTTTAGAGTGACTGCTATTTCATTCAGTTTCAATTTACAGTCATTCAAAATCATTTTGTGAATTTTTTTAATGTTGTCGTCTTAAACTTAGCATACCAATACTTTATGGTTGATTCTCCTGGGGCAATGTCTGGAAACTCGGAATCAAGGCAAGTTTTTGCTTCAACTGTATATTTGCCCTTCAAAATGCAATATTTTATGAACACGCGAAATTCCTTTTTATCCATTTTTTTCACAATAACAAAAGTTGCTTCGCTCAAAATGCTTTAATTCACAAACTAATGATCCGACCGCTGCCAAATTTATACCGGCATCTTTTGAAGGTTAGGGCTAACTAAAAAACATATTAAATCAATATGTTCTCTAATATCGCCATCTATGTGTCAGGCCGAGGACTCTTCAACTGATCTGTTATACAAAAAACCATCGAAAATTTATAGTTGAAAGGAAGATGAAGTGGTATTTATTAAAAGCTTTTAATAAACTCTTTATTTTATCATGAAAATAATTTGAATGAAACAGAATCCGTAATAAAATTTCATTAATTTACCTCTGTTCTTCTTTGATATCGAAAACCAACTAAATCGTCATTTTAACTAGATGTATATGTATAAAATATCTGTAGCACTTTAAGTTATATCCAACTGTCCGGCCTAAGTAGTTTCACTAATATATGATGCGAAATTCATTACACACTGGTTAGTGGTACTATCTATTACCACCAGAACCGGTTGCATACCGACATGCTTAATATCTAAAACTTAACGTTATTTATTTCATTTTTTTAATCAGTTGATAACGGGATTGCAAAGATAATGAATACAGGACGACACCTAAAACAGACAAAAGCATGTGATACATCAATTATGTTAAATTTGGTTAATATACCTCCATTGGTGTGATTTTGCTAATATTAGTTTTAACATTTTGATGGTAACATATTTTTTATGACTATTAACTAATATATCAGTAATATTATTAAAAATTACAATCTGATCAATACTTTTTCAATCAACGATATTACAAAGTCTTAAAATATTGAAAAACTGAATATTTTCTTATTATATAAATATAATTGAAATAATGAAATCTTGTAGGTGGTATCAGCTTCTTTACTCTGTGCATCAGCACTGTGCTCTGTTTTACTAGCTCACAAGGTCTGAGCGGTCTTGTCATATTAAGAAGCGCCTTTAAGAAGCTGTGTGCCTCAACATTAACATGGTGGAAAAGTCTTTTTCCATTACATTGAGCAAAACTTTTAATGGAGATCACTATTTCTGAAGTAGTGCTTTGTATAATACTTAATTCTGAATCAGCTGAATTTTGTTCTGATCTTGACATTACCCCATATCTGGATGTCATGTCTATATGGCCGTAAGAATCAGCTTAAATGACAGTAGTTTATTAAAAGTTGACATGGGGGAATATTTTCTGAATAGTCAACTCCAAATTATTCTAAATTTAATATCTAGTTCATATTTCTTCTTCTTTACGCCTTTCAGCGCAGCTTCGCACCCAGTGACGTTATTAAATATTTTGCTAGATTAACATATGGTACTTATGTTAACAGGGACCCTTTTAACTTGTCAAGTTCACCTGATACAAGCATAGTGAAGGAAGTTTATTGGATCGGTCAGTAAACATCATTAAATGGATACTGATTTTTCGAGCAAAATCATCATAAGCCATGAAACTCTTTTTTAGCTTATTATTAGATGTCAAAATTATACTCAATGTATTTCCTAAAGGAATATTATATTAGACAACATCAGCTAAAGCGAAATATTGGATAATTTCGTACGTACATTTGATTTCAAGGTCCTCGTACATCTCTTCGTTGCTTACATAACGATAAGCATTGGTAATTAATCGAAGAACTACTTTGTTTGATGTTTTAGTGAAACCCCATAATGCCAAATAGCATTTTTGGTTGCCCGATAAACTAATATCTTTGATTTTGAGTCTTTTCCGCTCTGCTTTTTCTCTGATGTTTCCAATTTAACTTATCATCGAGATGGAAATCAAAGCATTTCAGTGATTCTGCTTGAGAAATGAGAAAATATATATACAGTTTAGATCATTTGTGAGTATTACTGTATACCACTTTGTAGTTTTTCTACAGCCTTAGGCAGATATATGATTTTGTCGTAATGTCTGTGCCATAATTCAATCTGTGTCATCTAAAAATATTCCAGGGAAAGCATGAAACTTTGAAACTAAATCTTCTTTCGAAAAATTTCGTTCCGAACCCAGTCAGAAGCTTGTAGGACGTCCAAGAATATTGCAGGAACATTGCACCTTTCAATACTGCTGGTACTCAAAGAAATTGGTCGACTGTTGTGAGTAGTGATTTCGAAATCCGAACAAGAAAACTGGCATTTTTCTAAGTGATTTAACAAATTTTAATAGCTGTCAAATAATTTTGATATCGCAGGTAGCAGCGCGATAGGCCTCCGACTTGTTCTGCCGGCTTGTCAGGTTTTTATGCATAATTATTTGTGCCCTATTAAAGCATCACGGGATAGGATTTAATCTCAGACAAGCATTAAACATATATGTCAATATGATTTCTTTTCGATGCAGTTTTTTTCAGTAATACAGTCGAAGAGTCTTTTTAATTTACTATCAATTTCCGTGGTAACTTCCACTAAAGACATCAGCTTTATAATTATTTCGGACAAATGAGCGAGTGTTGTATTCACTGTAAATTGTATATCATTCAGCAATGACCATATAGTTCAAAGTCCTTCAAAAGGCTTGCGAAAATCACTTGGTTCAGTTCTACAGTGGTTGAATTATGGTTTAGCAGTAAAGGGACAAAAGGTCATCGAAGAATATGCCATATAGTCATTGACTAGAGTTTGAAATTATTTGAATATTTTGTCGTTACCAGTTAAAAACGTTTAAAAATAACTACCAAATACACTAAATCTTTTAAATTAAGTATCGATTTTAAATGTTTATTTGAAATAAAGTTTTGTATAACATTTAAAATATAAATTGTCTTTTATTTTTAATCAATTATCAGTTAAAAATTATCGGCCAAAAATATCGATATTTTTTCAGCATCCCTAGTTTATACACGCACACTTACTATCGTTATTAGACTAGAATAATAATGGCGCGGTTAAACCTCGGGTGAGTCATCTTAACCTTATACGACCCCAATATCATGACCCGTGAAACTGAAACTTTTGCATGATTATTCTGCTAATCGCCAGACAATTGTTGACGATTTGCGGTAAAAAGTACATATGCGTTGCACAATTAGTTAATTGTCTTTCTGCAATTCGTTCGCCTACATAGTATAATGCAAAAGCGTTAAAAAACATTAACATTTCTAAGAATAATAGAAGTAGGGCCATGAATTATTTCAGATCAGCGTCATCTATTTTAACAATTACTACAAACATTTTGCTTATTAAAATTATATTTTTATCCTAGTTAGAGAGAGACAGAACAATATCTGATGTGAAGAAAAATGTAACCGAATCAGCCCATAAAATTCATCTTGGGTTGGTATTACTGAATCATGTTGCGAAATGTCTGCAAAATTCTTTAAAACATTAGTTAAAATAATTGGATGTTATAAACCGATAAATATAGTAAACCAAAATTCTAAACTGATGAGGCAACATTGCGAAGTGCTGACATCATAAATATTGTGCATAATATGTGCATTGGCTGTTTTATTGAATAGGCTATACGTCTATTATAATGGTACTAAGTGGAAAGAAAAAAAATATCCTTAATGATAAAGAGCTTATTAGTTGCTTCATCTGAGGAAAGAAGTTAGAGGAAACTGAAAAAAGAAACAAAAAATCAGTTATATCCGAACAAAAAAAGATTTGTTAGGTTAATACTCTTCAGTCACTTCCGTCTCAAAGAATATTCATTTTTTTTAGAGCGAAAACCATCTGTTGTCAAAAAAAAACAACGGAAGATTACAAATAACTATTAACGTTTATTTTTGATTGAAATAAAATATATTATCTGGTCATAAACAATATTTATTTGTATTAAAAACTCCTTTATAAGATTTCCGTTTAATTTTATATCATTTCTTGGTATAAACACCTAAACATTTTATCTGTTTGCTGTTAATTACGAAACCATAATTAAATCGCAGTATGGCGTTTGACTTAAATTACGGTTAATGATAAAGCGAAAATAAACCTGCTAATTAGATTAAAAAGATTACCTATTGTCTACGGTCGAATATAGCACAAGTTTTATATAGCATAAAGCATTTACATTGTAATCATTTATTAATAATTAAAATATAATAGCATATCATTATAAATAAAATAGAAAATATCTGTCATTTTAGCGTCTGTCATGTCTAAACCGGCGTCTACTTGGAGGAAGCATATATTTACTAAACGAAAACAACACATACTAACACTGGCCGATTTGGACGTACGGATTTCATCTCATCAATGTTGAACCCAACATTGTCGTCCAATATTTTGTACATTATGGCTACATACTGTATAAACCTCTATGATGACTCAGAACTCTTAATCCTGTTATATTCCGTTTTAAAATCAATACATATATCCTCTCGGTATTCGCCGCTCTGTATCTAAAATAACATTTTACTATTCTTCTTTTTTTGATTATTTGTCGATATTTTATTTATTTGCGGCTCTTTTTTATAAATTCGTATTTTCACAAAAATTATAATCTATACATAAACTAAATTTAACGTCTTTAATAACTCTTAAATTTTGACAGCTGTCATTTGATATGTATTAGTATAAACTTTGAGTGGCTTTAATGAAAACCCCATGCACAGAGTGTTTCACAATCAGATATAACCTAGAAACGACATTAAAGGGAATTCTAGGGAGACAACCGTAAAACGATGACCTATATATGATGGACGTAATATGGGAATGTTGCGTGGTCAAAAACACGCGAAATAACAATGACAATCCTCGACAAAAAAATGTAGCCTAATTATTCAAAAAGGAAGTAAAATTGTATGCAGATAAAAATTTATAATTAGGAAAAAGTCTCGTTGTAATAATGTTTTTCAGAAATGTTAATATTATAAGGATTCATTAGTGCTCAGTTCTGCATAATATAAAAGTAGTTAGTATTAAAATATCTGTCATTTTAGCGTCTGTCATGGCTAAACCGGCGTCTACTTGGAGGAAGCATATATTTACTAAACGAAAACAACACAAACCAACACTGGCCGATTTGGACGTACGGATTTCATCTCATCAATGTTCAACGGTTTTGTGACAACAAGTGATACAGCGTGATATCCTTTCCCATAAACGCATAGCGTGAATAATTCAATGTGTTAGTGTTAAATTGTGTAATTTCGAAAGGGTGTCAGTGCAATCCAATATATGTTACTTGCCAATATCAACTACATGTGCTACATCAGCTACAAACTCACTAATAAATAAAAAATAAGCAAACCTAGATTTTTAACACACAAAAAAACGTTTTAATATAATATATATATATATATATATATATATATATAATAATATATATATATATATATAATAATCGTCGTAATAACTAAATACAAATAAACAAAATACTTATTTAACCTATCTACTACACGTATCTTATATTCTACTATACACACAAAATTTAGTTTAAACCTATTTATCTATTTATAATATTATTTTAGCTACTACCAACTAATTTTATTTTTCTGTTTTTAGTGTTAGATATTTACTCAATAAATTACGCAATTATTTTATTAAGTATTACAATGGATAGCCCAAGTAAAAGTACAGCCCTTATGAGGAAAAATAGGAATAAACAAACAATGATTGAAAATAAGGAACCTTTCAGGTCCTGGGGTCCGCTAACTAGTCTAAATGATTTGAAATATTCCAATCAAACTAAAACAAAAAAGTTGCTAACTTGTTGAGAATCGAACCCGCGGCCTTCGCGTGTGGGCGTAATGTTTAAACAATTACACCATAGAAACAGTTGCCTACAACTTTTCTATGACTTCTCATATGATATAGTTAGTTAAAAAGCAATCTAACTGGCTTTTACATTGAACTACTTCCGATTTTTCGTCACGTCAGTTCACCAATAACATTATACACAAATATCTGATTATTTTAAATAAGAAAAATATGTGAAAACATTGTATGTACCTTTGAAATTTGAGGTTTTCTTTTGATTTCCCCCCTTCTCTCCCATAATATCCCGACTTGGTTCCAATGGGACCACCTCGGAGATGCACTCTTTCGAATAAAAAATAATTTTGAGAATCGGTCCGTAATTGACGAAGAAATCGGCGAACCTACATTATAAAAATATATATACAGCCGAACATAGAACCTGCTCCTTTTTTGGAGTCGGTAAAAAAGTTGACTACCATTCAGTTTGTTGAATGGACATATATAAACTTTAGTACAAAATTTAGAATAAGATAGTTTATACAATAATTATCATAAGAAATACTTATTGGCTATTGGGTAGATTGTTGAACCTCTTAAAGTAATAAAACAGAAATACAATTCTCCGATTATAAACATTTACTGGTTGTATTCATGCAATTATTACAAAGATTATTTTTACTATTTTTTTAACGCCGCGACAAAACTATAGCACAATTAGGTAAAAACCTAATCAAAGAACTTGTATCCATTATATGAATCATCTCGACAGCGTTTCATATATATTTTAACATAATCTTGATCTAATTTTTTTAGCTTATCTTGAATAGCATTTGTTAATTATTCAGCATTATTAAATTGTTTAATATTTGGGTACATAGCGCGTACCACCTTATCCCAACAAATTCCAATCCAATACTCTGCGACCTAAAATAATCTGATAAATTCTTAAATCATGATAGTAATACTTACAAGTGTTACATCTTAGTTACAAGTAACACTGAATGATCTAAGACTTAATTTTTTGTGGTATAAACATGAAACTGTTTTTAAAAAAAAATACCTATAGTATCTATAGTATTTACAATGTATATAATATCGGAGATATATTAATCTGACATAAGTATTTAGTTACTAAAACTTAATCCAATAAAGCATTCCTTATGATAATTATTGTTTAAAATATATTATTCTAAATATTACTCTAAGGTCATGTACTTCAATGATATCATCCACATTTAGCTGATTGGCAAATATGTTCTCGACTCAAGTATGCAATAGTCCAAGATTAAGGGCAATTTAAGCAACTTCCAACCACATCTCCTAGGATTACCAATCCAACATTACTTTATCTGTCATATTTTCTCGATAAGTTGTTTCTTTTCTTGATACACATTTTAAACCAGACGTCACGAAACCAATTACTTATAATATCCAGTATAGTAGATTCATTTGTGGAATATATTCACACAAAAAGATATTGAAAAAACACTTTTTGGACAAACAAAATTAGTTTTAAATGAACGGTTCATTTTAAATCCACTATGATTAATAAATGTCAACAAAACATCCTTAAAAAGTATAAACAGTTAGTTTAAATCGACTAAAACAAACCTATTAGAACGCACATCCGCCGAATTCCTAATAAAATACATGACTATCAAATATAATAGTTATTAAAAATTAATCTGAGTATCTTCGAAACAATCACAACAAGGAAAAGAGAATATTACTTTGAATTGGGCGGAGTCTTTCTATGTCCTGTTTATTTTTAACAGATGCAGAAGCCATCTCTAGTAGTAGATATGAAAGGGACTGTTAATGATGGTACATTCTACATGTCTTTTACTTTTCCTTAGTGGTAATTTGTCCTGGTAAAAGTTAATAGAAAATATTTCGTGTAACAATATTACTTTATAATACAGTATTTTGTCATATTTAATTGCTCCCAAGTACAGCATATTTTCCTACCAAAAAGTAATACTTTAAAGAACAGCAACAAAAAAATTAAAATATACGATATATATTAAAGTTACTACTGTGCTCTTAATATGATAAAATCCAGGACTCAAAGGGACAGCTAAAGATCTACTAACAAAATAATAAAACAATCATGAAATACCATTTTGTCTATAAAATCAGTCTCAACTGTTGGTCTACAAATTATATTATTTTATTTTGCATTAATGTATTTTTTTAAACATACTTGTTAAAGAATGCAATTTTAGTTTAAGCACCCTAAGTTTTAGTTACAGTTACATTAGCACAACACAACACAAATACTCTGTATAAATAATTATATACCTACCAGGTAAAAACAATGCTAAGTCACACACATACACATCCTTTATCCAGTTACCTTGGCCTGTTTCTTCCAACAATAACGAGGTCCCTTTTTTTTATTTCCACACATACCCTGGATACACAACACTTTTGAGAATGAAGAAACATTATAATCAAATAATAGTGATTATAATTAAGTCACAAAAATGCTGAACGTACTCTATATCAAACACTCAAAAATGACTTCATAAATAAACTGAAACAAAAAACTGTTTTGTAAAAGACGATTATCATCAATCATCAAAAAATTCTCTTTGCAATGATAATAATAATGATATAAAAATATTTTTTAGGGCATTTTATGCACACCTAGAAAATATTATTAGTTACCTAAATTCAAATTAAGGACATAAAATCACTATAGTTTATTTCAAGAAAATAACAAAATATTAATAACCAACTGCATCTTATTCCAACATCTGTGAAAAATATAAACGAAATTAAAATTTTTCAAGTTCATTTCATTGATTAAAAATATGTTGATTTTATCAACCAAAATTGTCGTCCAATATTTTGTACATTATGGCTACATACTGTATAAACTTCTATGATGACTCAGAACTCTTAATCCTGTTATATTCCGTTTTAAAATCAATACATATATCCTCTCGGTATTCGCCGCTCTGTATCTAAAATAACATTTTACTATTCTTCTTTTTTTGATTATTTGTCGATATTTTATTTATTTGCGGCTCTTTTTTATAAATTCATATTTTCACAAAAATTATAATCTATACATAACCTAAATTTAACGTCTTTAATAACTCTTAAATTTTGACAGCTGTCATTTGACATGTATTAGTATTAACTTTGAGTGGCTTTAATGAAAACCCCATGCACAGAGTGTTTCACAATCGGATATAACCTAGAAACGACATTAAAGGGAATTCTAGGGAGACAACCGTAAAACGATGACCTATATATGATGGACGTAATATGGGAATGTTGCGTGGTCAAAAACACGCGAAATAACAATGACAATCCTCGACAAAAAAATGTAGCCTAATTATTCAAAAAGGAAGTAAAATTGTATGCAGATAAAAATTTATAATTAGGAAAAAGTTTCGTTGTAATAATGTTTTTCGGAAATGTTAATATTATAAGGATTCATTAGTGCTCAGTTCTGCATAGTATAAAAGTAGTTAGTATTAAAATTAATAATCCCTGTAAAATGTATGGTCGTCAACTGTTAAAAAAATCGTATTGTTGACTCTATACACAAGTTACATTGCTACACCATAATAAGAATAGTGAAGAAATGTAAAAAACACAATAAACGTCTATTTATATTATTTTTAGTGGTTACTTTGTGACTAAATAATTTTCGAACATTAAAAAAGTGAAAAAGACTATTTTGATTATTCTATTTATTTTGACTTTGACATTGTCAAATAAACTGCTCTTGACATTGACACTGACACTGACACTGACAGATATTTTATACACTATGTTCTTTTATATATTATGAAAAGAAGCAAAATATGTTAAACACAAATTCATTACAAAAATGTTACGAAATGTTTAAAGTTAATTTTTTAGGATACACAAAAACAACATTAAACTTTAAAAGGTATTAATTTCATTAAAATCTGTTTACTGGAGAGTATGATTATGTACTGGGATAAAATGGTGAAAGTATAACAAAAAATCTAAATTCGAAACATTATACTCTATATTAACTAGACCATATGGCTTTACTAAGGAACAAAAAGGACTTTGTAGAGGGTAAACCAGAACTGTCGGACATGGAAACGATACTCTCCGTATATAGGAAGATTATTTTTGTACCGAAAACAATAAGGTCTTTCAATTTCGGATTATACTAACAGCAAAGATTTGATAAATGATTACCGAGTAAAAAATCAATCGATAGAAGTCATATAGTACTTAAAATACTACTTGTTAAAAGGGATCCACTAATGATATAAAAAATAATGCTAACAAAACGTAATTTTATCGACTTAATATTGCTGATAAATATTTATTCAGGTCGTAGAGTCGGATTTCTTAATAAAAATAAATTTGTAATTAATATTAACTGATAATTGATAGTCATACATATATTGTAATTTATTTTTAAGGGTATCATATGTTTTAAAAAGACATTTTCTTCTTTTTTAATACAACTCTATAACACATCACTTAATAAGACCCAGATCTGACATATATAGTCTATTCAAAGTTTATTTGTATATACTTCATCAAAATGTTTAATGTATTGTCTACCGCAATTTGTAAATTCGTTTTAGAATCAGACAATATTTTCCTTCTCATTTTATTCTAGATAAAAAGAGACACAATGCTGTCTGATTAGTTCGAACACGTAAACGAATGAGCCTGTCAAAGTCGTCCAGTTGTCAGACGTATGCAAAATTCTTGAAAGCGATAGTGATAAGAGGTTATAACTCTAACCTATAAACTATTGTGGCTGTATAATTAACTGTAGTTTAAATAACTAACTAAACTAATAATTAACTTTTCATTATGATTTATTTTGTCGAATTTCAGAAAAATTATCGGCAATACAACTATAGACAGGTTTTTTATTGAAAATTTTATGCAATATTAAAAATACAATCATACAAAATTTAGCCCCTTTTTTGTTTCTGATATGACTAAAATTTTTCTTCACTTTTGTGGCTCTTCACTTCGCTAATAATTGAAAAAGGGATTTTAAAAATACATGAAAACTCAAATGTTTAATAACAACGAAATAAACTTTTGGTACTTTCGACCCTGAAAAAAATCTTTTTTTCAGTTATTTGTACGTTAGTTATTTGTAATGTATTTAGTACGTTCTACTGTGAAGAAGTATACAACATATCAGTTAAGATCAATTTATGAAAAACCCAACCGTTCGTTTTCAAAAATTGAATTATGAGGGACAGTTTCCTGTTGACTTAAAAATTATTCTAGTAAAGTATTCTAGACATATCTTCGTTAATCTTAAAACGGATAAAAAATTATTTTTGAAATTTTACAACCCAAGACATATAGTCTAGAAAGTTCACAACGACAAATTTTTATATAAACTAATTATTGTATTCGTTATTTAAAATTACCGCCAATTATTTAATTTAATAAGTCCTTAAAACATTTTTAGGCGTATGTTTAATTGGTTTATTTTAAAAAGTAACGAAAATTGACCCATCAATTAACCAATTCCGTCCTGCCCTTCCATATACGGAGAAACGGTTCGAAATTCGAGTTAATTGGGCGCTACTTTCCGTATTTTTTTGTCAATTTACCGATGACCACGCTTTTGACATTATAACAGTGACAATATAGGTAATTGGTCTTTAATTTATTATCTTTTACGAGAGAAATGAAACTTATTGGCTATTATATTGCTTTACTTACCGTATGCGGTAGTAGTCATAAAATAAATTCATAACAGATGGCGTTACTAATGCTTAATTAGATTTTGATATAACCTACAAATTGTTGAGTCTATATATATATATATATATATATATATATATATATATATATATATATATATATATATATATATATATATATAATGACCTATGGAAACGCCCCGAAAATATCGAAAATTCCTTTAAAAATATCCAATTTTAAACTATTCAATACACTTAAATGTTAGGAAATATTAATTTCATTGGATAAACTTTTTTTTCTTTGAAACATAAAGTAGAACTAATATAAAGTTCATTATAAAAACATGTTCTTCACAATTATAAAATAGAGCAATATAAAGAAGACAACGACTAGGGCGTAGTGCATAGTTCCAGTTTTTACGCTTGAGATACTATAATCAGTTACGGTTCATAAAAAGGAAATAATTTCTCGTCAGATTTAAAAACATAATAGTTAACTGTCGTCCGTATGGTTAAACCGACTAGATAGTATCTTGTCTAATAATGCTATTTGTAATTTATCAATTCCCTGTCTTTATTTCCCATTGAAAAAGTTTTTAAACGATCGGGGAATTGCAGGATGCAATTAGTCAATTGCAGTGACTATTATCATTTTGTAAAATTGAAGAAAATTTTGCGTTCTGGTTTAATCAAAATCGTAGTGTAGTCAACAATATAGATGACGTAATATTCTATATCGCATCAAACACTTATCTAATTATTTGAGCTTAAATTTATGTCATTAATATTAATTTTTATTATCTAAGAAGGCTTTGAAACCAACAAAACATTTTTTATTGAACACTTTACTTGTCACATGTAATATGTCACAATAATGTCCATTTTTGGAGAATCCTAACCGGTATTCGATAAACTTCGGTGGTTTCCGCCGCATTTTGCGACGTTGCCATTAACAAGTTGTCGAGAGGTGGAATTCAAGCAAACACTACAACCATTTTGAAGATTACCCTGATATTGGTCTGAGCTCTGTTTTTGTAAGGTTAAACATTTTTTTGCCTATAGTTTATTTGTTCTTGTACTAATCATATTTTGATTATAAATGGTAGGCAGTGATGGATCTATATTAATAAGAATCTATATTAAAAAGGCTATTATAATATTTTTAATCTGAAAAGACATATAAGGACATTCCATTCAGATGCATATCCATTCAATTTTTATTTTAATTTTACAAATTGGATTTATTTCAATTCCAAATCCATTATATTTTAGACCTAGTTGACCCTGAAAAAGTAAAAGTACAGATAAGTATGACTCGATGTCCTTTATGTAAGTATATCTCGTCAAACATCACAACTAGTTAATCATATAGTCATTCCACAGCATTAAAATTGAAGAGGAAACATTGAAGTTCTTGACTTACTTCAGGATTTTCAAGATTGGAGGTTCTTATTTTAGTAAAAATATTACCATTCAATTAAGAGAGAGAGATTTCAGATAGAAGTATCTTCATATGACATTTTTTGAATTATGGAAGATAAAAAATGTACCATTAATTTAACTTGAGTCTTAACAGAAATATTAGGTTAATTTATGAATTCAAGATAATTTAATATTTTTATATCATATTCTTCAAACGTACGTATAATTTTCAACATCTGGCAACGTTTAAAATTCATATCTTTATGCACATGCGGGGATTCTTCAGAACTAGACTCTTGTGTCAAATATTACGTTGATGACAGGTTACATATTACAAAACTAGTGCCCATAAAAATTGACGACAGTTTGGTTCGAAATTTGAGATACATATAGTCGAAACATAGCATTCTTTGACTATCCCTTCTCTGTCAATCAGCATGCCAATAAATTAATTTTAACACTACAAGAAAATCAGTTGAATTTTAACCAAAAACAAACTCGATGCACTTTTTCCATATACCTACATACATACATTTTTCAAAAAATTTACCCATTAAATCGAAAAATTCTTAAGTAACTAATCGCCGGTATTGGTGTATAAATTAATAGATACCATAAAACGAAAAACAATAATTGAATCAAAATTAATCAATAACTAGCCTCAGGCGCCTGATTCATTTAAAAATTATTTCCATGGTTAATTGTAGAAATGCTAGAATCGAGCTACAATTTATGAGAATAGGAAATATCTAGTTAACGATCCAAAACAAATGGTAGCTTATTATATACTATAGTCCTGAAAAATTACATTGTAAAGGTGGACATTTTAATAGTGATTTATTATGGTTTCAAGAAAGTTGGAAATTACCGTTTAGGAATATCGCTTTTTCATTTGCTAAAGTTTCAAATAGTACAAAATTTGTTTAATGAAGTTACAATTCGAACTCAACTGGAGAATGGTTAATCCAATTTACTTAATTTTTCACTCATTTGTCACATGTTTCAGATTCAGATTCAACGAATATCAAATCATTTATGAGAATCCTTTTAATATATGAAATGTCAGAATATCATATTTAAAATAAAAATTCTGGAAACTTATATGAACATTTTATTTACATAATAATTATGCCATGATCTCTATAATACAATAAATATAAAGACATAATTATTCTTGAAATATGATTAGTGAGAACACAATTTCTATTTAGTATTTTGGTACATTATTTAGAGAATATAACTGTAACATATTTAATCGACAAAAATAGTCTTAGTTGAAAAACTGCTTCTAATTTTTCACTCTGTGATCACTGGTAGATATAAAAAATTAATAATATACTAACAAACTGGATGACGATGTTACTTCACTATTTCATTTTGTAAAATTTTATATAAAGCCATTCAAACTATCAATCAAAATAAACACCTAATATAAGAATAAATTTCTTTATTTAGATACAATTTATACATATAAAATTAGAAAGCATGTAGAAAGTATGTATATTTTTCTAGGACAACTATAATAATATATATAAAGATAATAATATTTTATACAATTATTTTTTTAATAATACTGCCACAAATTATGTAGTATTGTACAACCTTTTTATCAGTTAATATATCATCAATGTATAAAAATACTTTATACAATTAAATACAATTTTATTATTAGAGTAAAACTCAATTATACAAAATATAATTATATAAATTAAAAGCATATGGAATAATAAATTACAACCCCAACTATATAATAAAAGTGTATATCACAATATAATTACAAGTTTTCAGTTCATTGTACTACATATTTTATCAAAATCTTTATCATCAGAATTTTTCACTTTCCACTTTATAATATATTTTTCGTGTTGCATTTGTTTCATATCATTTACCGAATCTAGTATCCAACGAACATGTAAATGAACAGCTGTTCTTGGCCATTCCGAAGACATCTCTTTAGTTGTCTCTTTAAAATGAAATATGTGTGTTGCCCGGTCGTATTCTTCCTGAGGTACAACTCGACCGCCATAAGCAACAAGATATCTAAAAATAATAATGATATTGGTTAGGTGACATGATCTTATGGTTAAAAATATATTTTGTTGTTCAATATGATCTCTCTTTTGCACACATTATTTTTTCTGTGCGATTGAATAAAAGGATAAAATGAATAATACACGTAAAAGCATCTAGGCCTTTCAACAAAATAGCCAATGCACGTCATCAACACCGTCAAACATATTGCCAAATTCAGTTTATAGAAACGTAAAATTCGGAGCAATCTTCCCTTTCATTTTACTAATTGGCATTACTCTAGTTAAAAAGAGACAGAATGAAGTCCGAAAAGTGCGAACAAGTAACCAAGACGGTCTATAAAATTGGATTTGTGTTGGTACTGATGGACACGGTTGTCATACGTCAATGTAAATATAATGAAACGACTCTAACCTACAAACTATTGTGGCTGTTTAATTAACTACAGTTTAAGTCCTTCAATAAATATGCCTTAAACGTACTATAATCTTAAAATAAATAACTTTATTTTATTACGTTATTTTTGTCTCATTATTTAATTTTCATTAATATTTTGTTGTCAGGGTCAAAATAAACGCAAACCTAAATTTGGTGCGGCAACATTGCATTATAAATTTTGATGACGTGCATTAGTTGTTTTATTGGAACTCATTTTATAAACTCATGGTGGATACGGCAACATTGCAAAGTTTTGAAGTCAAAAATTTAGATGACGTATATCCAAAACCTCTTTGGATAGTCTATAGTATCTTAATAATACTTACCATTTTCTTGAATAAACACCTCTGAAATGCAAAAATTCTAACAAAATTGCTTACCCATTAAGTTTATCAACGATATTATCATCTATCAAAAATTGAAACGACGAATCTAATAAGTTATTTATATCTACATAATTTACACTTTTAAATGAATCGAAGGGATATCACTAATTAATAAAAATAATTAATCGTAATTACCTTTCACTTTCAGTATTTTTATCGGACGTTACAAAGATTGCTTTAATATCATCAAAAATACTTGGTAGCGGCTTCTGAATCTTCACTTTCTTCATGTTCACTTGTTTTTTATTATGTTTGTCTTTCTCTGTCTTACTGAGGTTCCTATCTTCTTTGGCTTTTTTTGGGGGACTGTATCCAGATGGACCTTGATCGTCGTCCATATTTTTCCTTTTTTTCGGCTGGGGTTTCTCATCTGATAAAATACTGCTAATATCCTCTTTGTAATCTTTCAACAACAATGAGACATCTGTATCTTTTGAGTTTTTGAAAAGTGTTTGTAGTTCTTCCAAATTGGTGGCAGTCTCCCATGTTTTATCATGTCTGATCTTAGTTACTCTTGGAAATCTTGATTTTAAGTTAAAAAACAAATGATATTTTGGTGAAACATTAACGGTAATGATTCTTTACCTAATGGATATTCCATTAGCTGTATGAACATCATGTTGTTGTGTAAACTCGGCTCCTGTAATCTCCCAAACTGGTTGCTGTTTTGGATCTTTGGCTACAAAATCTGGCACCATTGTTCTGGTACAATTCAACCAACTGGGTACCTTGTCAGGATCCGAACTTATTTTATCCATTTTCAATTCATTTTGTAACTTTTCTAGAGTCTTATCATCATGGCCTTGAATATAAGGAATATCTTATCTTGGAACTTTGGGAACTTTATATTTATCTATCTTTATCAAAGATTTTTATTCCTATTAGGAATTTTAGTATTTGTAAATTAATAGATTATTATACATACCTGTATGGACTTTAGTCACAGTGCAAAATTTTTTAGACACTGGATTATAACAACCCATTAAAAATACTGACATCATGCCACCTTTTTGTCCAGTACCATACCATGCTCCCAAAACAATCAAATCTGCAGAATCAGCCATAGCACCACCAAATAAATAATCTTTCTTAACTTTAAGCCAGTGCCTTTTTCCTGGTTCATATTTACCCATAGTGTCTTTTAAAACTAATCCTTCTAAACCTAGACATGTTTATTAAAGTATATAGATGTCACCAGCAACTGATAAAAATACCTAATTTTAATACTTTGGCAATCATAACAGCAAGTTTCTTTGGTTCATCAATTTCCTGCATTTCTGAGAATACTATGTGATTAGGCACTTCAGTCATGTTTTCGTGTAATATTTGTTTTCTTTCCTTTAAAGTTTTATTAATTAAACTTTCTCCATTGTAATAAATGCAGTCAAACACAAACAGGCATACAGAAGCATCCTTGAATTGCGCTTTTTTGTGCACACCCAAAGTTCCAAAGGGTAATGGTTTAGATGTCGCGGTGTCCATCATAAGAATCTCGGTATCTAAAATTAAATCTTTGCCATGGGGAAAAGCTTTGGAAATATATTCTTTAAAATGGGCAACTTTATGTGGCATAACAGGTTTCAGAGATCGGGAAAAATATTTAAATTCATTTCCATGCTTATGAACTTGTACCCTGCAAATTTATAATAAATATATAATATATAGTATTGTATGTATCTTTGCATGCCAAATACCTTTCTCCATCATATTTAATTTCTGAAAACATTCCATTTGGACATTTTTTCATTGCATATTCCACTGATTTACAAGCTTCTGCCAACATTGGGAAAACTGGTGTAAGGATTTTAATATCAGCACTTTCAACATTTTTACTTTTAAAACATCTGAAAAATAACATTGAATAAACCCTATGTTCTTATAAAAATCAAAATACCTTTCTATAACACCATCCAAATCCTTTGAAGCTTTATATACATCATAAGCATCTGGGTGTACACCTTCCAAAATATGTTTTGCTCCAGCACCCATTCTCAAATCATGTTTAATTAACCTTATAATAGTTTTTAAATCCGATGGAGTTAAGGATTTCATTATTTTTCGGAAATGATCAATTTGATCATCTTCCTTGGTTAATTTTGAAAGATGTTCCAGAAAAGCATCTACTTGTTGAATGGTTATTGTTGATTCTTTTGGAATTGATTTATATTTGATGCTCTCGGTATAAAAGTGACTTATCGTATCACTAACATCACCTGAATTAATATATATATATTTACATTTTTTCATACAGGTATATGATATATTAATACCTTGTTCTAAATGTTCCAACATGGTGTCCTGGTCTTCTGAAAATATTTTACTAAATAATTTAATTAATTGTTTACTTTGTAAATTATATATCCTTTTAACACTTCCAGGTAATAGTAACCTACACCAAATTTCTGGATCTCCTTGAAAACCATTATTAGATGAGCCTTTTTCAAACATTGTCTTTATAATAGCTGTTTTATCCAAGTAACTAGGATGATTTGCTACTTTTTCAACTATATTTTGAAAGGTTTTAAATAAATTATCATCAGACTGAACATCACTACTATCTATGCTGTTAATTTTCTGTTTTGAAGGGGCTTTCTTAACTTTTTTAGAAGTTTTAGTTACACCAAATAGTTTATTGATATTTGTTATTTTTCCTTTTATAAGCTCTTGATCAGTTTCATCTAGTAAATCAAAGCCTATTATATCGTTCTCACTTTCAATTTTTTTGGTTGTCGCTCTTTGCTTCTGAAACATTTCGAAAATACAGTCGACATGATGCCAGCTCTTCATTTTCCCATCGCCAAATGGGTTTGCTCCGATCTTTGCTATTCTTAATTCACCTTGTAAACACTTTTGTTTACATTTTTTGCATCCTGCCCTTCCATTTTTGGCTACTTCAATTTCAAATATTCTTTCATCCTCCGTATCTGACATGTTAATTTTCTATTTTATGATCCCAATAGGGTGGACTAAAATTAAAATTATCTAAAACCTATATTTAAATTAACCTATAAGTGTTTTCATTATCTTCCTTTGATATGGATATATAATTTCAAATTATATATGAATATATATAGACAAATAGGTTTCAAATACTGAGCGAAAAATACAAATAGTATAGACCCGTTTTATTAAAATTGTAATATACTGCTTTCATTTAAAATTAATATTGCAATATTATATATGATCTGAATGACATATAACTAAAAGTATTGTTTGTTTACTAACATGGGGAAGATAACCTTATATTTAATTCCGGGTTTAGACTTGCGCGTATTGTTGAACAAAATCACGTTAAGCGAAATTTTGGCGCAGTCGCATTCAATTCCACCGGAATATTTAGTTAACATTCGTTTATCGTAGGTGTGAGATATTGAACGGATCAGCTGTCTGTGAGGCTGGTTCTCAAAAATGTTTGCTCTGGTTCCTAAGTCCCTATTGTAAGTACTTTCTAGATTTTATTTTCATTATCCTATGTTAGAGTTTTTAATAGTATGTTGTGTAATAATAGTCCTTATTTATTACCCAACATTTCTTGGATCAATATCAAATCTTCAATCTATTTTTGGTAAATCAGGTACTCCCTCTTTACAGTTCTAGTATATAATTTCTTAATTAATATTGTCAGTGTTACTTTTATATGAACCATTTGAATTTTAATTTTTTCAGTTTATTTTCATTTATGAGAATGAACTGAGAGGGATCCATTGCTTTTTCTCTTAGTATGTTGATTTAATAATAATATTGAGGTACATAATAATGATATATTACTTAATATTTATTCAGTATCAACAACAATACAATATGGATAACGTGGAATGATATATGTCATAACTTTTCTTTTTGTTAGTGGGACACTTTTCAATTGTTTGATTAACAGTTAATTGGATCCATATTCAAGGTCATATCTAGTGAAGAGGTTTACATTTAAACTGTTTTATCCTAGATCATAGACGAAATCATAAAACATCATTCCAATTTATTAACCAAGCAGTCCCTCAAATTATATTTTGTTTTATTATTGGCTATGCACTATTTTATTAGTCAATATCGATATATTCAACCAAATATAATAGTTGAACTGTATTTCTAATCCAAAACTGTAATGTTTTTTTTTGTTTGGGTTTGAAATATATTTCTGTGTGATTATTTTAATATATTGGCACAAAATCAAAATGCCTTTGCTTTTTTTAAGTGAAATAGTACATATTGTAAGATGATATATAAAAATTAGATGTAGAGTTCCAAATTTAGAGGTCATCAAAGGGCAATAATCCTTTTCTTAATGACACATTTTAATTCTAAGTATTGTTTATTGTTTAATCGAATCTACATTTGATATAAGCGTTTTTTGTTAACTTTTGAAAGATTAACTTTAAGGCAGATGTTATGGAAAATTGTCAACTGCATCTTAAAGTTATTTTCAAGCTTTGGCACAGAATCAACATATTTTATGTTGTGCTCCATGCAATTGTGGGTAGTATATGCATTGTCATAGGAATGCAACAATTTTCATTCACACGAATGGAGAGTTGCGAATTATTTTAAACCCTATTTGTTTATTTCAATTTTATTTCGCATAAAACTTTTTAAGTTTATGTTTTATTAAATATATAAGAGATTGTAAAATAAATTAGTATTATGTAATCAATATATCAAATTGATATGTTCTATACCAATTTTTATAAAATTGTCACTCATTCTGTAACTAAGCCTAACCTAAAATATTAGTTATATCCTGTCTTCTATAACTATCAGGATCAGCATATTATAGATTAATTAATGCATCCTGTTATATTATACGTAACAAATAAAGTGTACTTGTATTAGCATTTTTATTAGTTTGTCCAGTATGTTCAAGTAATGCTAGACATGCCCGTAATGATTTCCAAGGTTACTCGTGATCATCTCTTCCTTGTATTAAAAATTTGTGATATCAGTTTAATAGATTCGACAATCAAGTTATGATCTATTTTATTTTCTATTTCCCATTTTAAATCCAGAATGGAATAATAGTGATGTTAGCTAATATTCCCAGTTTTATTGTGTTGTTTTTGGCAAGTATTTCAGGCTAAATAAATTTTAATTGCTCGTAGTTGGGAGTGAGAATATGTTACAATACAGATTTATATTTGGGAGAAATTGTGTTGGGCGGATTTATTTTTAGGGAATGGTGTGTTTTGAGCCAAATTATGCCAATATATTTATATTTTTCTATGCTATTTATGTTATCTGTATCAATTCACATAGATTTGGTGGAATATATATGGAGATGATGATCTCGTTTTCTTTTTTGCCATTTATTATTACATATATCATCAGCAAACAGCTGTTAGCAGTGGAAAGAGTTAAAGTATCTGATAAAAACCAGATAGAGTTCGTTAGTTTTCAGGATATTTACGATTTAAAAGCGAACATATTGGACTTTTCTATTAAAAAAAACATTTTTGCATTAATTTTTTAACAAATTATTATTTTACATTCTGAAAAAAGTATAAGCTGCTAAAATTTTTAATAAAAACAACAACTAAAAAGAGATTCTTAATTAGTAGGGGATCCCTGTAATGAACAGTAACCTCTGCATTAAAAAAAACATTTGTTTTTTATTAATGTTGTTAAATATACATTTCTTGTGGGGAAATAAATTAAGGACGAATACTTTTAAGAAATACACGTTTAGAATTTATTATTCCGGTAGTCAGGTAGTCGAGTTTAGGTGTTGTACGAGTAACACCTTAAATTAAGGGAGTTGTGAATTTTTGTTTGGATGAAGGACGAAAACCTAAACCTATAAAAACGATATCCAAATCAGAATACTCCTTAAATATTACTTGGTCACGTTCATTATTATGTAAAAACAGTTTCATTATAAATATAGATAAAATATTAGATGATGTTTGTGTACTAGATTTGAAGTAAAAATTATGCTCACATTATTATGTTGTTTTTTTATGCTATTTATCATAACGTATGTCATTTTTATGTCAAAATTTAGAAATTTAGTGCTGAAATATAAATAGTGAAGATTTTGTGTATTTATTTAAACAAATAATTAGTATATGTCGTTGGTATATTAGAATAAAATATACATTTGTTCATTGTAAAGTTCTAATTCTTATTTCTATTAATTTATAATCATTATTGTTAAAACGGAAGTAGTTAAGATAAAATAATTTTTTTTCTGTTGCATAGTTGTAATTCATTTTTCCAACGAATTTGATGTAATTTTATTAATAGTATACATTATTGTGGGAACACGAATACCTTTTAGAGTTTCTTAATGATTTTGAAGTAAAAAAGAAAAAGTCAATATCTCTTTAATTTTAGTTCAAGTTGAGAGTATCTTCCGACCCACCAGTACAGTTGCTTGACTTTGAGTCTAGTCTGCTCTGCTTTTTGTCTCGCATGATGTTTCCTAGTTTAACCTACCATCGATATATATTCCGAGGTATTATCTGATTCAGCTTGAGGAATCGGGCATCCGTCAAGTGATATAATTAGGTTTTTGTCATTTCGCAGCACCGCAAACTTAACATGGACAGATTTGGAGTTATGAAGCTAACTTTTCCAGTCTCTAGTCCTTTTGCCTTCCATTGCAGGTTTTATTATTTAACAATGGTCCAGTAGCGTCAAGCTTGATTGCAAAATAGTCTTTTGCGGGCAAATATCATTTAATATATTACGTAAACAAATAACTGTCGGATTTGCGGTTCCGCAAACCCATATACATTGGAAGTGAAGTCATTGCTTCCTCTTTAGCGGTGGAGGGGGTAATGATTTGCATTTTTCTACAAAACAAAATTGGTAACAATTGTAGAGTAAATGGAGTACTTTACGGAGGCAACTGATTGAGACCGCGACAGCTATTACTTATATTAGACGATTTAGTTGTGTTAAAATTACAGAGTTGTAACAAGTCAATTGAAAAGTCCCCGGCCTACCATAGTAAAACACATTTTTTGGCAAAATTAGTTTTTTTTAATTCAATATAATTCCCTTCAAGGGTGATACACTGATTATAGCCACCCTCGAACTTTTCGATACCATTTTTGTAGTACGATTTGTCCTTTGCTTCAAAATTGCTCTCAGTTTCGGCGATCGCCTCTTCATTCGACGAACATTTCTTCCCAGCGAGCATTCCTTTGAGATCTGAGAACAGGAAATAGTCACTGGGGCCTAGATCTGGCGAATACAGTGGATGACGAAGCAATTCGAAGCCCAATTCATGGATTTTTGCCATCGTTTTCACTGACTTGTGACACGGTGCATTGTCTTGATGAAACGGCACTTTCTTTTTCTTCAAATGCGGCCGTTTTTCAGCGATTTCGTCCTTTACACGGTCCAATAACGCTATGTAATAGTCGCTGTTGATGGTCCTTCCTTTTTCAAGGTAGTCAATGAAAATTATTTCATGCGCATCCCAAAATACAGACGCCATAACCTTGCTAGCCAACTGTTGCATTTTGCCACGTTTTGGAACGGGTTCATCGTGTACAGTCCACTCGGATGACTGTCGATTGGACTTCGGAGTGAAGTGATGGAACCATGTTTCATCCATTGTCATATATTGATGCAAAAACTTGAGTTTATTACGCTTGATCATCTTCAAACACTGCTCCGAATCATCAACTCGTGGTTGTTTTTGGTTAAAAATGAGCTCGCGCGGCATCTACTTTGTACAGAGCTTTCTCATACCTAAATATTCGTGAATGACATGATGTACACGTTCAGTTGATATCTTTAGAGTGTCTGTTATTTCATTCAATTTCAATTTACGGTTATTCAAAATCATTTTGTGCTTCGTTGCTCATTTCACCACGTCTAAACTTAGCATACCAATCCTTGATGGTTGACTTTCCTGGGGAAGTGTCCGGAAACTCGGCATCAAGCCAAGTTTTTGCTTCATTTGTATTGCTGTATTTTTTTTTCAAAATGCAATATTTTATCAACACGCGAAATTCATATTTATCCATTTTTTTTCACAATAACAAAAGTTGCTTCACTCAAAATGCTATAATTCACAAACTAATGATCCGACTGCTGTCAAATTTATACACGTATATTTTGAGGTTTAGGGCTAACTAAAAAACATATGGATTTAATTCTAGTAGCGCCATCTATGTGTCAGGCCGGGGACTTTTCAATTGACCTGTTACTGTAGAGAGATTATTAAAAACACATTTATGTTATTTTAAAATTAAAAGTGGGATCACTAAAATATTACTAGAAATAAAGACAACATTTTAAAATTCGCCATCACCTATCAGAAGCACTACGAAACATTGACGTCACTTACCTTTTGCTAACATTATACATCAGGTTATCATAAAATCACTGGTTATCAATAGAATAGTGGCAGAGTAGAGTAGAAGACTTCTTTTATCGAACACCTGAAGATGTCGGTTCATGTTTTCTTGTGGTATTGATATTTTTAAAAATAACTTTGTCGATTTTGCCTGCACTGACCTACTTCTCCATATATATTTAGGATGTTATGTTTTCCGAAAATGTTTCAAGCTTATATTAGGTTTACCGAAACGAATGACAGCTTCCTTTAAATTTATTGCCGTGTCATTAAAATTTCCCCGCGTTGGTAATCCTTATTTCGGGATTTATAAAAAACTACATAAAATGTGACTGCTAGACCGTAGAAAACTACATCAATGTAATGGAAATAAGTATTTCTATTACGTTAGTGTCATAAATAAGTTATTACGTTTTATTTTTGTGGCAATTGCCGCCTTATTATTGCAGGATTGTACATCGCTGGTTATGTTTTAATAAATTTTCTCTAGGTACTTGATGTAGGTGTCGATTACCTAGCCAGATACGATATTTTAAAGGTACTGAATACTGAATAGGTCAGATGATGTAGAAATCAATGTACAATGTTCAGTTTTTTTTCTACATTTCCTATACATTTTGTAACAGGTGTAGCTTTTCAACCAAATGAAATTGAGTTTGAACGTAATCTACCGATTAGCGAGTGCGAAGATCTTGAAGTGACATCAATCGAAATAAAGCACCAGGCTGTGATTTCATAACCGGACAAGTGCTGAAAAACCTACCAAGAAAGGCAATTATAAAACTTACTAACTTTATTAATGTAACATTACCATTAAAACATGCTCTGGATGTTTGGAAAATGGAAGGAACATCATCGATGAAGTTAGATTTTATCGACAACATTCACTGCTACCAGTAATATCCAAAATATTTGAAAAACTTCTGTTAGAAAGCTTAACAAGGTATATAGAATCATAGACATTATTGAAACAGCCTACGAAGAGATAAAAGCTTGCTCAGCTATATTCTTGGGCTTAGCCCAAACCTTCATTAAAGTCATACATAAGGGACTCATAAAATGTTAGAATTCCATAAAATTACCATTACCATTTCATAAGATATACTAAAGAAACACGCTGAAGTCTTAAACTCCACATTTCAACCAGAATGTTTAGAGCAGGTGTACCTCAAGGAAGTATTTTGGGTTTTTTATACCAACATACCACAAAGAGAACATGTTATTGTGGCTACAGTTGCTGATGACACTGTGATATTTTCTATTGGGAGACAATAGCGAAGAAGCAACCAGAAATCAGTACCTCGAAAGTATTAGTATAAATAAGTAGACCCAGACATTGATAATAAAAGTCAACCAAAGTCAATGCGTATTGACTTCACATGCAACCAAACTGTTCATATACCAAAGAAGATGATTAATATTATTTCACGATACAGTAACTAAGTAACTATGTTAATACTAATAGTTAAATATCTTGGGATGAATATTGAGGCAAAACTTCGTTGGAGGGTATATAAAAAGGAAGATGAAGGAAATCTAATAAATATACAAAAAATTATATTGCCTATTTCGAAAAATAATATAAATTGTTGATTCATAATCACTTGCTGCTATACAAATAGACACTAAAACATATATGGAACTATGGAATTATTAGTTATTAGGATGTTCTGCGAGAAGTAATATCCTAAGAAGTATTGTGGATGTACCCATGTATTATAGGAACAATTACGTAATACTTTTTTCATATTATTTAATTATTACATTGTTACTAGTCGTTTCCGACTAACCTACAATTTGTGATTATGCTAACTTAAATCTAGGTACATAACTAGGAGGGCCCATAGTTTGATTCTTTTAAGTCTGTGTCTGTTTAAGTCTGCTCTGGTAGTATCTAAAAGTTGCAATACTTCAATATTCTCATGAAAATAGAGTCTTTCCTTATGTCCCCTTGCAATTCTCTTGATTTCTTGATTGACTGTGAGTATTTGAAGGTCTCGACGTATGTAGTCAGTCCTATAGTATTTGGGTGCGCCCACAATTCTTCTGGGGACTTTGTTCTGAAAAATTTGTATTTTGTTTATGTTATTCTTTGCAGAACATCCCCATAATTGAACTCCGTATTTCAATATAGGTTTCAGTATTTGCTTATATAATAACAATTTATTATGTACTAATAATCGTGATTTACTTGGAGTTAGCCACTACATTTTCCTATATTTCAATTCCAGTTCTTTTCTTTTCTTCTTTATATGTTCCTTCCAGCAAAGTTTTGCATCAAGATTCATTCTGAGATATTTAGCGTTGTTGCTATGGAATTATATATGATAAATGTATTATTTAATGTTATTGGTGTTTAAAGACTCTTGGACAATACTGAACTGAGACCCAAAATCAAGAGAAGCAAGCCAATGCCAGAAGTGTTATCTTGTGTGGTTGTATAGTGAAGTGGGCTAAATGGTAAAAACACTGAAAGGTTCTACTAATTTTTATTAGTCTCTAGGGGCCAATGTTTTAAGTCACTGTAGATTGACACAAATTGTAAGTTAGTCGGCAATAACTAGTAATAATATATTAATTTAAAAAATTAGGTGTGGTAAAAAGAATTCTATTATTTGTACTTTATTATACTTAGAATGATATGTTTTAACTGAAATATGCGCAATTTTGCTCGATATCTTGTTACCACTTTGGTGATAATTCCATTGTACCAGTTTCTTAGAAGCCCTTGTTCACATTATCAAAAAACTGGGACAGTCAATTTTCTCAAGCGTCTTGTTCAAGTTTAGGAAAGGTTTTTTTTAGCAAAAGAAAGTTTTTTTTCTTGTTTACGTAAATTAATGCGCAAGGACGTATTTATTTTTAAGTGATTTACTTATTAACACTTACTTATAATTACAAATACTATACGATTAAAATAGTTATAAAATGATGCAAATTGGTACAAAATGATGAAGAATTATGGGGTGTAGTTTAAGGTAGATAATTGGTTAGAGGTTTGAACAATTACTGAAATGTAACTATTGCTGTATACTGAATGGTGAAGATTAGGCTTTTGAATAACTTACTATGTGGTTTATATGTAATAAGGTGAGAATATACCGCTCTGTAGTAGATTAAAGACTGTAGAGTTCCTTGTAAGCCATGAAGATAGCTACCTTGTTACTGCTTGGTTTTGACGACGTTGTTTTTACGGCCAGAACGGAAACTGTCCCTATTTGGAACACACATCGCATTCTGTCCCTGATGATCATTCCTCGGGTTTTTCGTTGTGGTACAAAAGATTGGATTAAATACCTCTTTCTGTGGCCCGATTTGTTAGCTTTTCTAGAGGGAAATACCGATCTAGTCTTGACTTTCTTGTGTAGAGAACCATAGGTCTAAGCAATAAAATAAAGAATACAATTTACAAAGTTTTCTTTAAAACATGAGTTAATAAGAAAACGATTGTCTCGGTCTGGCTTTTTTCTAAGTAGTTGTATCATTGTGATTTCTACTGAGATATTTCGTCATATTTTTTCTTGGATGTAATGCTGTGTAGATTAGCATGAATAACTTTGAGGTTAATGGTCGCAAAAAAAAAGATGTATCCGCTGAGCGACATTTACCTTGAAACGTTTGATACGAGGGCAGTTTGATAAGTCTGTTACTTTTTGAACGAAATATATTTTTCGGCAAAAAGTGTTTTATTTATCAATATAGTCTTCGTTCAACTCAATAAATTTATTGCACGAGCGTCTGTTTCCAACTATTTATCCAGATTTAGAAACAGGAAGCGGGTTGCAGGGGGCTAAATCTAGAGAATATACAGAATGGGGTAGCAGTATGTATGGATTTTTACTATTTAAGTCTAAACACGCATGTATCCATGTAGTATCTTGATGAAACAATACTGTTTATGCCTTAAAATACCAATAATTAGGTAAATTAGTGCAATACTAAAGAAATTAAATGAAAATAACATGGAAAAACATTTCTATTATACAACCTACAGCTATTAAAATTAAATATGAACAGATGGTAGATGGGCCAAACCATAATATACATGAGTATTCTATTATTGTAATAGTGATTACTTCTTTGTCCTATTGCTGTCGTTATGTAGTTTGGTACCCATCTGGCAGAAGTTGAATGGATAGGTTGAATTGTTTGTAAATAATCTGTGAAGGAAAATACAAATATAATTTCATTTTAGAACCTCAATTTTCTAATTATAAGCATAACAGTTTTTTAGAATATTGCTTACTTCTTGGTTTTTTTGGTGTTAAAGTCTGTCTGTGAAAAGTCCTCGGCCTGACACATAGATGGCGCTACTAGAATTAAATCCATATGTTTTTTAGTTAGCCCTAACCCCCAAAAGATGCATGTATAACTTTTAAAGCTGTTGGATCATTATTTTGTGAATTATAAGGTTGAAGCAAGTTTTCTTATTGTGAAAGAAATGGATAAAAAGGAATTTTGTGCGTTGATAAAATATTGCTTTTTTGAGGGGGAAAATGCAGTTGAACCAAAAACTTGGCTTTATGCCGAGTTTCCGGACATTGCCTCAGCAAAATCAATCATAAAGGATTGGTATGCTAAGTTTAGACGTGGTGAAATTAACACCGAAGACGGTGAACGCAGTGGACGCCCAAAAGAGGTTGTTACCAATTACCGCATTTGAAGAAAAAGAAAGTGCTGCTTCACCAAGACAATGCACCGTGTCACAAGTTAGTGAAAACGATGGCAAAAATCCATGAATTGGGCTTCGAATTTCTTTCTCAACCACCGTATTCTCCAGATCTGATCCCCAGCGACTATTTCCTGCTCTCAGATCTCAAAAGAATGCTCAGTGGGAAGACATTTTCGTCGAATGAATTTGTATATATATCACAAATTTATATTATTATTTTTGTATTGTTTGGACTCGGCACCTATTTACTCTGAGTGTAAATTAAAAAGGCATACTACTTCAAGAAAGCTCACAAGAAACGCGAAACTTGTTTTTTCTCTGTAATTCTTGTTTGTAAAGAATACATGGATTAATATCTACATCTACGAAAAAGGCTCAGGTAAATTAATCTAGACAACAGTACTACAATATCTCGTTGTTACGCACAGTTTAACCATTGATCTTTAATACAAAGTTCGAACATATATACCAAAATAACGAAAATATGTCGAAATGTGTCACATTTTCAAATACGTAAACAAACCTGAGGTGAAATTTCGAATAGCAAATCTATATTTAACGTAAAATGTACAGGTTCTTATCGGAAAACAATTATTATACACTGTCCAGGAAAAATACTGCATATTTTTGCTAATCTTTATTTTAAACTAGTCTAATATTACGATAGGCTCGGTTATTGTATGATACTTGAGTTGTAAATGTTTTAATTAATTTTGCTTTTGAATGCTCTGCAGAATTTTCAATCAAACAATAGTTAAACAAAGGTTTCGCTGTAAATTTTAGGAAAAAAACTGTTCGATATTGATTTTGGAGCAATACTTCGAATGAAAAAAGACATCTCTGGATTTGAGTTCATATGGAACCCAATTTCCTTGCTTTTGCACCATATCCACGGTCTGGAGACATTTTTAAATTGCTTTTTAAGTCAATCTGAAAGTTTTAAAGAGCCTCTCCTGAGCTTTGACTTGGTTCTTCACCAAGTAATGGCTCTAACTCATCGTTTTTTAACTTTACAGCCCTCCTTTGTATTCTTTGTCATTAATGTCAACATCACCGCTTTTTCAAAGTCCGAAATCAGAGCGTATATACCATATTTTTATTAAAGGCACAAATTCTGTTTTTTAGCAGCAACATTGACATAAAGCATAAAGAAGTTAGATTGAAATAAAAACTTAAAATATCGTCAATTTTTGTATAGGTAAGTAAGAAGTCGACAAAATGAACAAGCTGAGGCTTTCAGTTCTATGAAGAACATAAGGTTCTATAAAAAGTAGTGATAAATAATACCCTGAAGAATCGTAACTGATCAATTGTAATGGCCAGTAGCCAATATTTTATAATAAAAAATAAATAATTTATTGACGGAATTAACTCCTTATACTGCTGATCTACCGACCACAAAAATAACTACTGTGATAACAAATTCAGGTAGAACTTCAGTCTTATTAATGATGATCCAGTGAAAGCATCAAATATACTTCAGACACCTTTTACTAAGAAACTAGTATGAAAAGTTGAAGCATTGAAGAATATGAAACAGACTCTACCTTATAATTTTTATCTTTAGAAGAACATGCCCACCACTTTTTAAAATGTATTTATTAATATATTGCTACTAGTCGTTACCAACTAACTTAAAATTTATCTCTACAATGATTTAACACTAGACACTTATCTAGGAAGTCCCATTGACTCTTACTTAGTCTCTTCATAAAGTAAAATAAAATAAATACTTTGTAGCACTTTTCAGTGTTTTTACCATTTAGTACTTATCATGGCACAATATCACATGATTTGGTTCTCTTGAATCTGAGTCCTAGTTCAGTGTTGCGGAGAACAAAATTAAGAGTTGCAAGCACTGCGACGTTAACGTTGCGAATTTTCTCATGTCTTGTTGGAAATCTTTTAAATTCCTCTGTGGCAGTTGAAATCCGAAGGTCTCGGTGTAAATAATTATTTCTATAGTATCAGGGTACTTCTACAATACTTCTAAAAACTTTATTCTAAAATACTTTATACGGTTTTGATGAAATATGAACACTTGGAATGTAGCTTAATTAAATATGCACTGATTTAATTTCGTAGATGTTTATTCTCCATGCGTGGCTCCACTTCTAAGAATACATCTAAGAATATAGATCAGCAAACTTTTTCAATATTTGTATTGTACCTTGTGAATTGTTGAATATTTGTTCATAAAATTAAACTAATGTCCAGGTATTAGTTTGTTAAATAATTTGGATATTATTGATAGCGGTGAAGTTGGTTCCTTTGGTGGTTTTCCAGGTTTCGGAATCATAATAACTTCAGCTATTTTCCAAACATCCAGGACATGTTCCCGATGCCATCATTAACGGTTTCAAAATGCAGCTTTGTATTCTATAGTCGGTATTCCGTACTACGTCTCCAATGAACTAATCCCCCTCGAGAACCCCTAACGAGTATAATTCAAAGTTAACACTAAAAGTGCTTCGAAAGAGTGTCAGTGCGCCCTAATGCACTTGGCAACAATATTTAAAATACGATATTTTACACAGGGAAATAATAATTATCATAAGAAATATTGCCCACTAGGCGGGTTGTTAAACCACTAAGAGTTATGAACGAACTGAACGTGTACATCATATCATTCACGAATATTTATTTGGGTGCCGGGCGAGCTCAGTTTTGACCAACAACAACGACGAGTTGATGATTCGGAGCAGTATTTGAAGATAATCAAGCGTAATTAACCCGAGTTTTTGCGTCGATATGTGACAATGGATGAAACATGGCTCCATCATTTCACTCCGACGTCCAATCGACAGTTATGCGAATGAACTGCACACGATGAACCAGCTTCAAATCGTGGGAAAACGCAAAAGTCGGCTGGCAATGTTATGGTGTCTGTATTTTGGGATGCGCATGGAATAGTGTTCATTGACAGAAAGGACCATCAACAGCGACTATTACATAGTGTTATTGGACCGTTTGAATGACTAAATAAGCGAAGAACGGCCGCATTTGAAGAAAAAGAAAATACTTCTTCACTAAGACAATACACTGTCTCACAAGTCAGTGAAAATGATGGCACCAATCCATGAATTGGGCTTCGAATTGCATCCACCGTATTCTCCAGATCTGGCGCCAGCGACTATTTCCTATTCTCAGGTCTTAAAAGAATGCTCGGTAGGAAGAAATTTTCATCGAATGAAGAGGTGATCGCCGAAACTGCGGCCTATTTTGAAGCAAAAGACAAATCGTACTACAAAAATGGTATCGAAATGTTCGAGGGTCGCTATAATCAGTGTATCACCTTTGAAGGGAATTATGTTGAATAAAAAAACTAATTTTGCCAAAAAAAAGTGTTTTATTATGGTACTTTTCAATTTACCTATTATATGCACTCCTTTTGATAACATTGTATTTGTTAATTATTACAGCCTGAGCCACATCTTTGATCCTCCCAACTGATACATTTTTACATTTATTTTTTGCAGTATTTTAATATCATTTGATTGCATTTACATTAATCATATATGCTGATATATTGATATCCCACCTAATCGATAACACAGCTATTTTTAGGTACGTGGGACATAGTTGAAGTCATAATAATTATTTTTCAACTCAATATTACCTAGACGTATTACATAATAGTAACATCTTTAACTTGTATATACGTGCTTACCTAAGATGTTATACGAGAGTTTGTCTTATATTTTATTAAAACACGTTCATATTGTTTAATGTAGCTCTTTGAAAAAAGCAGTTCGATAGTTTTTATGATATAATTTAGTTGTTTCAATCCAGCGAAATGTATTGAGTAGATATGGAACTGAGAATATAAAATTGTATGATATTGTAAGGGATAATGTTGTTAACTGATACTGTTAATATAGGAAAATTTTACATTACATTTATTGATCAGTAAATATTTACAAACCTCTTATATATATTTTGTAGTTTTCAAACTAAAATATGTGTTTTAAGCGAAATATATGTTTATATCAGTGCAAAAATTCGACAAAATTAACAAAGATTGACTGGAAAGTGTTGATACATTCACAGTCTCTGCAAAACTACCTCGATGCTTGTTGACTTCAAAAGAGGCTTCCGAAAATCGCTTGGTTCAGTTTTTGAGCTAGAAATTTCTGAAATTCTATATTCTAAACAAAATTATATACCGTACATCTAATGCATATATTATCGAAGGACTTAAACTGCAGTTAATTAAACAACCACAATAGTTTGTAAGTTAGAATTATTTTATTATATTTACATTGAACTCTTCTAAACCTTCTATGATATCCCCTGGAGGCTTAATCTACCTAATTAATAATTGCAGAACTAATTAATATATTTTATTTTCATCAGGGAACATATTTACCTTTTTATGTTTAGTTCTTATTTCCTTCCTTGCTGTGTTTTCTAGTCGAATAATTCTGATATCACTGTATTTCTCCTTAGCTTTTTCTGTTACTACCTGTGCACATTTTTCTTGATAAAATTAGATTTAATTACTGCATTCTCCTTAATGCATTTGCCATATCTGCAACGCACATATCTATTCACGTACATTTTTCACAGTCTACAATATGATTTTCTATACTTATCATATATTAATTATATACTCACCTTTAGTTGTTTTCACTTTCATCACCCTGTCAGCATTGAATCCCACATCCATAAAGTTTCATTCACTCACTCTCACATCCTGAGCCACCATTCAAGTCAATGACTAAGCTGCTAATTTTCAATCCAACACTAGTTCATAATTTCACCATCTGCCAATTTCTTCTTATCTGTGTCTGATGGAGTTCATCCAAGCCGAAGTATTATTATAGACAATCCTTTCCATATATCCAAACAATTATTGCTTGTATTTTTTTCTCGACCTCTCGATTGTTTATAGTTATTCTTTGCTACATCTCATAAAAATTTGTTTGAATATGCAGCAATAGCACGGAAAACATTACCCTTTGTTTCCATATTGCTCTGAACTACTATGCATCTTTTTTCAGGCCTATTATACTAATATCTAATTTCCATTACCGTTTCTTGTCTTTACATTCTTTTTATTAGCATCTTGCCAATGGTGGCGTAATGTTCCGTTTTTAAATATCTTTGTCTACACACAAATTCTAATAACAAGACTGAAAATTATATATTTTTTTAAATAGCAATGTCTGGAATTTGCATTGGACCTCTTCGTCGTTTATCTTTATATTATTTAAATCCTATGTTTCCTAACAGATTTTGAAGTGACCCCTGCAAGCGCTGCATATCCATAAATTTTCTATGGATAGTTTTCATACTAACAGTTATCTCTGAAATAGTTGTATGAAATTACCTTTATATTAAATAAAACTACTCATCGTTTTTATAGATTTCATAAATGTATTCTTGACTAGAACTAACATCAAAGCATGTAGAGATCTCAAAAAAACGTTTACCGTTCTATAAGTTATTATCACTAATGTTTTGAAGAATTTTAAAGACATTTGACAGCCGAACGACTTTTGAGGCTGATTCGGTTACATGTTTGAAGGTATCAGACAGCATTGAATCTCTTTTTAACTAGAACAAAATGAGAAGGAAAACATTGTCTGGTATTAAAACGAATTTACAAACTGCAATAGACAATAAATTATACATTTTGATAACGTGAGTTCACTGCTATTTTGGATGGACTATATATTGATCTTCATGGGGAATTACAATACTGTAATGTGGGACACTTGCTTAATTAACTTATCAAATATTTGCTTCCATATATTTTCACATAAAACAGTCGAACGACGTCGTATGTCTCTGCCGGTAATTATAGCCCTTCAAGGCCCACAACATTTTGCATGTAGGTTACGGAGGAAATAAATGAAATTTGATTTTAAATCAAGGCCGGTTTCGAATTATTACTCTCTTTATTAATTATACCGTTTTCTTTTGTTTCAGATCAGGGGTTGCAAGAGCCTCTGGCAAGAAGGCTTTACTAGTTGAGGCCACGAAAGCCTTCGTAAACGATGATTCCAAACGGGGATACCACGAGGTAGTTGGTGATGTAATATGTCCGTCACAGGTTATGGGCATTGATCATCTTCGAGACCCCAGACTGAATAAGGTACGTCAACAATTTTTGCTCATAATATCGACAAATGGCCAATATATGACAGTACAGTCTTTGTTTTTCATTCATTTGGTGTTTTGTTCTGTTCTTTCTACATTAATTCAGAATTTTAAGATAGCTACAGTAGATCTCTACGGTACACTAAGGCTTTTGTGATTTATAACGATTTTCTACTTGTGAATGTTTGTCAGCGATCACTACCAAATAAACACTTTTACAATTAAGTGTTATTATTACTAGTTGTCCACTTCAATTTATTAAGTTAATCCTGTTTCTTTGATAACAGAGTAAAGGGAATAATTAATTTAAAAATTATTTGTTACTAAAACTTAATATAACTTGTTTTCGCAGTATTTTCAATATAAAATCACAAATGTACTTGATACATAACATTATTTAAAATACTAAATGAATGTATATTAAAACATATTAAAATAAATATCTCAAGAACTAACATTCGTTAACTTTCTTTAAAGGGCATTTAATTAAATCCAATATCCATTAAGTATAACTGTATCATAGCTGAGATTATTTTCAGAACTGTAACAACTTCAAGGCACCAAATATATATAAAAATATTATTAATTTCTATTAACATGTAATAAATAATATAATTTTAAAGGAACTAGGATTACTTTTGTACTGAATTTTTCTCCTCTCGGAAGATACCTCTTTTATGATAACTTTTTATATCGCCTCAGCATTATTTACAATACCAAACCCTGCTTTTTTAAATCCAGTATCTAAAAATGTAGATTTCCCGCATATCGTGTTCATTTCTAAATTTGCCAGTCTTTTATTGATGACATCTAATAGACAATTTTGTAATTTTTTCCCAAGCAGTAACTTGCTCAAATCCTGGATTTAATGGAATGTTGCAGTTCTCTTATTAACGGCATAATTAATCAGAAAATGTATTTTTTACAAATATTAATATTTTTAAAAGAAATTTAACAACTGCTACTGCAAAATATTCCTGAAATCTTTTGGAATCGATGCAATTTCTGAAACCTTTGGAACTTAATTTTGGTTTTCAAGATTTTAGGAAAAAAGTTTTGACAAACAAAAGGCTTGTGCAAACATCGTGAAAGTTTATCGAAAAGGTATTAAAAAAAAAGGAAAAGGTACCTTATGCCAGTCAAAAGTATCTTACTATTTATCATTTACAATTTTATTTTTTTGCCCTCGAAAACTAGCGTTCCAAAATGCTGCTATATTAATTTACAATATATAGTTATTCACAAGCCAACCACAAAAAAAACATAAAACCACATACATTACATATAAATCTATATAAGCATAAATTACTTCCAAGGTCGCGACAAGGACGACACAGTCACATTGTTAAAAATCAATCGAATGAACTAGTAGAACCGAAAATAGTAACTAAAAGTAAACGACTGAAACAGTCGATGGTAAATAGTAATAAAATCAGTCGGACCGAAAATAGCGGCTGAAAACAGTCACTAGTAAAAACAGTCGAACCAAAAATAGGGACTGAAACAGTCGTTAGTAAATAGTAGTCAATTACTAAACAGTCGATAGTCGATTTTAGTCGATTGTTCTCAACACTATTATATATGCTTAGTAAAATCTTAATCTACAAATTAATATACGCAAGGCGAGTACGGGATTAATACATCAGTATGTATTTACTAAATTACAATAAAACTTTTAGAGCTATTAAGCTGTATTTCACAATCTCTAGTCCATTAGTATATCCTGGGTGAGAGTCGGTATCTTAAGATCTTGATGGAAGTAATTGGCCCCAATGCAGTTCCTTGTGGTACACTTCCTTTAGCTTCTTTTATTGTAGAGTAGGCTTCCTTCTTTGACTTTGACTGAAAAAAAAAAAGATGAAAAAGCATCATTATTAACCCGTGTTTATAATTTACAGGGATATATTAAACTTCTAGCGTTTATCGCTATAAATATTATCAATCGAGCTTCAAATATCTATATTAGAGACAATCAAAAAGTGCGTGTCAAGGTCATGTTTATTGCAATTAAAATTACGTACTATAGCACGCCGTGTTTATCCTAATTGTTAAAAGTGTTAACTACTTAATGTTATGAAGTATTTGCAAATCATTTTGATAAGATTTCGTAACTATGGGTTGATAAAAAAGTATAGTTCATTTTTGTGAAGAATATTGTTTCCATTATTCTATTAATATATTATCCTATTATAATATTTCCTTAATATTAGTTCATAATAATATCTACACTATTCAAAATACCTTTTCTGCATATCCTAGTTCAGCATTTACATATATTCACGGTTATTTTTTACATACGTCATCTAAATTTGTTACGTCAAAAGGTCGCAATGTTGCCGTATCAACTCTGAGTTTTAGTTCAGTTAGGCTTTAATATAAAATATATAATCAAATATAATTTATTTTAACATTATAGTACATCTAAAAACTACAGTTAATTATACAACCACAATAGTTTATAGGTTAGAGTTATAACCTCTTATTACTATTGCTTTCAAGAATTTTGCATACGTCTGACAACCAGACGACTTTGACAGGCTCATTCGTTTACATGTTCGAACATATGAGACGACATTGTGTCTCGTTTTAGCTGAAATAAAATTGAGAAGGAAAATATTGTCTGATTCTGAAACGAATGTACACATTGCACAGGCAATACATTAAACATATGGATGAAAATATTTCTGTTAAGATCCAATTTAAAATTATTTTATATATTTTCGTTCCCGTAATATGAGGAACCTTTTATAAACATTCTTCATTTTAAAATAATTTTGAAAAGAAAAAAGAGAAAATAAAACAATATTTAATAATTTATCAATACATAAACATTACAATAACAAAACAAAGTTGTAGTTCTTGTAAATTATACATATACTTGAAAATTGCTTGTAAATGGCAACTTTGCATTATCATGCGGAAACTACCGAAGCTTACTGAATATGTTTGGGATTCTCCAAAAGTAGCCACGACTTACACCAAAACATTATTAAGTGTTAAAAACGCCATCTATTATAAATCATTTATGACTAACATCGCATCTAATGCACTAAGGATTTTATTACATTAGTGATTTCATTATATTATTTGAAATTAATGTAAGATCGTTTTGTTAAAGTATAATTTGTGGTAACATTGTCGTGAAAAATTATTTATTATATAAATTAGCTGATTTGTAATATAAATTGTTATAGTAATTGACAAGAAATTGTCCTTCAAAATGTAAATGAACTAATTTTATGTGTGAATAAAACAGATTAATAAAATACATAATGGGAAATACCATTAATATCAGCTGTTCTATGTCTATAATAAAATACAATTGTTACATGCGGGATTTTTTGTTTTAATTTAGCGCTCGATCATGCGATAATATGGGTTGAGGCATGTCGACGTTATCTTACACATTTTGACGTTTTTAATGACGTTGAGATTAAAGAGGAATCATCGCTGCACCTTATCTTAGTAATTGAATGAATTCAAATAGTCAAGGTCATGAGAGTGTTGTAATACTCGAAAATAAAAAATGTTTGATTATGTATTAGGTATAGTAAGATCAGATCGTTGTTGGTATTTCGAATCTCTTTCAACATTCGACATTAGTGCTTCATTTTCAACGTTTTATAATTTGAAAATAATTTTACCATAATATTTTGACTAAGTCAAACAGAAAAACTAAAACAATAAGCTGAAATCCAACATATTATTTGTATTTAATCATTTCAATTAAACCAAACTCTCTAATCTCAAATATAATACAACTATGAACATATACAATACTCAACACATCAAAAATATAAATTAACATATGAGACACGTATGTCTTTTCTTACCAAGATACTATATTAAAATAGGCAAACCTTTTTTGTAATTTATTGTGTACAAATTAATAAAACTGATTGGCCAAATTAAAATCTTAAAATAAAAATTGTAAACCCGTAAGTACTTTGTTGCCAACTTATTGTGTTGTATTGCTACTTTCTTTACATTAATACATTTAAACCAAGTAAAATTTGATAGAATTAAATCATTAAACCGCTCCATGTCCAAAGTTTAAATATAAAACATCAGTATGCAATAAGTCAGCCACTTTTAAGAAAATATCAATTTTTATTCTTCGGCTACTCGTCAAGGCACTCTTCTACAAGAGTGATATGATCAATCCAGTTCTCTGATGTTTTTCTTAGATCGTTTACCTTTGCTTCACAAATTTTCAACTTCATCAATCATTTCTTGATTTTCACTAATTGCCAGATTTAAACAATACGGTCACAAAGCTTTAAAATCACTGTAACTTTTAAACTAAAGGCCAAATTGTCAAACAATTTTGACGTTTTATTTGAAGATTAGGAAATGACGTCGTCTGTATATGTCAGACCAAAAAATTGTTGAATGACGTATTATATAGCCCTTCCAATAAAAAAGCCAATGCACGTCATCGACACAGTTGAACGTTTTGCCAAATTCAGTTTATAAATACGTAAAATACCTTTTAAATTTGAAGCATTGTTCTTACTCTTTTTACTAATTGGCATTACTCTAGTTAAAAAGAGACAGAATGGAGTTTGATACGTCCGAATATGTACCCAAATTGATCTATAAAATTCAATTTGTGTAGGTACTGGTCGATACCGTTGTCATATGTCAATGTAAATATAATAAAACAATTCTAACCTACAAACTATAGTGATTGTTAATTAACTGTAGTTTAAGTCCTTCAATAAATATGATTTAGATGTGCTGTAATGTTACAATAAATTATATTTTATAACGTCATTTTTGTTTCATTATTTTATTTACATTAGTATTTTGTTGTCAGAGTCAAAATAAACGAAAACTTAAATTTGTTAACGACAATGTTACATTATAAATTTTGATGACGTGCATTGGCTGTTTTATTGGAAGGATTATAAGTCAATTTATAATCAAAATAAGCCATAACGAATTAAAAAAACTAAAAATAACACTACACGTATGTAAACAATGAAAATCAACCTAAATTCTTGTTTCCGTTTGTTATATTTAATTTTCAAATCTCTATGTTGACTCTAGTTACCGTAAATCTCAAGTAAATAATAAATATTAACTTTGACAACGGCTTTCAATTTATACAAAAAATTATTTTCCTACATCTAAGAATTTTATATTTATTTTGCTATTAAAATAAATATATTTAATTTATTTCACACCTACCACGTAAAATCCAGGTGGGACAATATATACAATCAAAAAATCCGCTTGATGTTATCAATTTTACGTATATATTAAAGATAATAAATATCATACTCACCAACAGTGATCAGGAATCCGTGATTTTCACGTGACCGCTTTGTGACGTCCATTTATTGTTTCAGGGACTAGCATTTACGTTAGAGGAGCGTCAAGCTCTAGGAATTCACGGTCTCCAACCAGCCCGTTTCAAAACTCAAGAGGAACAGTTGGAGCTATGCCGCATTTCAATAGAAAGATATCAGGAAGATCTCAACAAGTATTTGTACCTCACAGAACTGCACGATCGAAATGAAAAACTCTTTTTCCGGCTGTTGACGGAAAACATCGAAGCTCTCATGCCTATAGTTTATACCCCAACGGTAGGATTAGCTTGTCAGAAGTTCGGTTTAATCTACCGGAGACCCAGGGGACTGTTTATCACCATCAACGATATAGGACATGTGTTTGAAGTCCTTAAAAACTGGTACATAGAAAGTGTTTTTGGTAATTTTATTGTCTTGATTTTGTGTTTCAATATTAAATTGCTTATATGCTGTGTGGTAAGATTTGGTAAAAAATAAACCAAAAAACGTTTTATGACATATGGTAATAATAATAGATACACCAGGCAATAGTAATTTCCTCATTATATATGGCCTGTAATTATGTTTCATATTCAATACCATCATTATATATACCAAAATTTCAGATTTTGGTATTCGATTGGATAGATATATTAAAAAGAAATGGAAAAATAAAATGGATTCAATGCCATCTATTGGCTATAATTTTACTGTTATAAAACTTAACAGTCGTTTTTTAATGTCAAATTACATATTTTTTGTCATGTCAACCGTCACGTTTTGACATATGACAGCGTCAAAGACGAATTAAAAACAAATATGAAACATGTCAAAAATATAATATAAACAATGTACGAGCATTTTTTATAACTTGATTGAAGCTAATTTGTACAATTTTTCCCAATAATAGGTTGTCAAGCGAAAAAAATACAATAGTAAGAAAGTTATAGATACACGTAATTGTTCATAGTTCAATCTATCATTATAACAGAAATCCTCCTTTTTATACATAATTTTTTAAACAAACATGATTTTTCGATTTATCAATGTATGGATTATCAGTAAAACATATTGTGGAAATATTTCTTTTGTTTGTTGTTTTTGTTCACATTGTTAATTAATTACAGTTAATTAATAATTAACAAGTACATATACACATTCTAATTTCAATACAATACTGCAGCCATATGGTTTTAACAGAGTACATATTACTTTCTGGTAGATCTATTAGATGATCTGAATATTTAGATATGCTTACTAACAAAACATATTAAGTAAATTGAAAAACCAATAAAAATAATTATCGATATTTATATTTCACTTAAGTTTGTTCGATAAAAGTGGAAAATGTATCTTTTTTATGTTTGAAGATTATTAAGTTCTTCAATCAGTAATAAATTTAATGTTCTATTCCAGGCCAGAGCCGAACGTCAGAGCCATTGTTGTTACTGATGGTGAACGTATTCTGGGTCTTGGAGATTTAGGAGCATGTGGCATGGGTATTCCTGTTGGAAAACTTGCTCTTTATACAGCACTGGCTGGTATTAAACCACATGAGTGTCTCCCTATTGTATTGGACGTGGGCACTAACAATCAGGTTACTAACTTCAATATATAAATTCATTTTTTGTTATAAATTGTATGTCTTTTGTAGTCATTACTTGAAGACCCACTTTATGTAGGATTGAGACAAAAACGTGTTACCGGGAAATTATATGATGATTTTATTGATGAATTCATGGAAGGGGTTGTGAAACGCTATGGGCAAAATACTCTTATACAATTTGAAGATTTCGGTAACCATAACGCTTTCAGGTAGGCATTTTTTCTGCTCAAACTCTGTTTATATTACATTGTCGTTATTAAAGGTTGTTAAAGAAATACAGGGATTATTACTGTACCTTCAATGACGATATTCAGGGTACCGCTAGCGTGGCCGTGTCAGGTTTGATGGCCTGTAAGAGAATTACGGGAAAGAAGTTTTCCGAAAACACCTTCTGCTTTTTGGGCGCTGGTGGTGCTGCTCTTGGTATCGCAGATTTAGTTGTCAGAGGTACATAAAGTTGATTTAAATACCTCGAGTAGCATTTTAATTAAGAATCTCCGAATTTTAGCTATGGTACTAGAAGGTACGCCAATAGAGGATGCCAGAAGTAAAATTTGGATGATGGACATCGACGGTCTGCTTGCTAAAGAGAGACCGGAGGGTAATCTTGAAGGTCACAAAAAGTATTATGCCAAAGATCATCCGCCAACTAAAGATTTCGCTGGTTTAGTTAACGAAATCAAGCCATCAGTCCTAATTGGTAGGTGTTATTTTTCAAAAGCATCATCCCTTTTCTTATAGGATAGTATTTTTACAGGCGCTTCTGCTACTGGTGGTGCCTTCACTCCTGAAATATTGAAAGCCATGGGTACCTTCAATGACAGACCTGTTATTTTTGCTTTGAGTAATCCAACTGCGAAAGCTGAATGCACAGCCGAGCAAGCCTACACACAAACGGATGTGAGTGGTCACAATATTCATAACCAGTTGAATGAATTAACTTGAGAATCTAATATTGTTTTAGGGCCGTTGTATTTTTGCTAGCGGATCGCCATTTGCCCCCGTGCAACTAGGAAATCAACTGTTCAAACCCGGTCAAGGAAACAACGCCTACATATTCCCTGGTGTGGCTCTGGGCATTCTAACTTCCGGCATTCATCATATCAGCGAGGACGTTTTCTTGCTCGCCGCTGAGACTGTGGCTGAAAATGTGTCGGAGGATGACTTATCGAAAGGACGGATTTACCCACCGCTAAGGACAATTAGGGATGTTTCCATCCAAATAGCTATCAAGGTTGTAGAGTATGCCTACCAAGAAAGTAAGTCGTTTTAAAATTATATTAATATAAGTTGTTCGATAAGAGATGGCGCTACGGGGTTCATTGTTGTAGGAATGTTCATCGGGTCGGTCGGTCGGAATGAATGGCTGTCGACTCGATCGCTTGTCCGAACACTCACTACTATTTTTGGTAGGAATTTGCACGAGAACTAAAAACACTGGTTGAATCAAACTTGTTTACTTTAACTTATAATTTATACATGTGGTCGACGGGAGAATTGACAGGATATTCAGTTAGGTAGAGGAAGTACGGTAGCGCTGTGGAAGTGGTACTGTTACAAGGGGATGGAGAAAAGATAAGAGGCCGAGACGTCGCCTTGATGGTCTTTTATAGCCTGGAAACACATGCTAATAATCCACCGGCGTTGCCTACCTTTAAACTTATTGGTGAATGCGTGGTAGTCTAAAGGGTCGTGGGGGTCGCCACATTGTTATAGTGGATGTCTTTTGATGCCATTTATTTTCTTGTTTTACTACATTGGTAGAGGTTTAACTTATTCATTCTTTAATATTATGTCAAATTATGACTGAAAGTGGAAATAATTAAGTTTTTGATAACAGCAGTTCGTGAAAACAGCTGACGACTAATATGATGTCTTCAACTGAAAAGCTGCCCAAAGGCTTTAAAGTTAAAACGTCTGCCGATTTCTCTTTGAAATAATGTTAGAAAGATATCATTTAGAAAAAGAAGAACACAATTAAATTTATGAAACTTCTGTTAGAAAATGTTACAAAGAAAGGTCGGTTACATAAAACTAACCATGTGCGATATCTACCTTCATTCTCTAGCCAAAAACTTCATTTTGGAAAAAAATCATATCGCTATGGGTGGGACATCGCTGCCAAATGTAAAAGTTGGACATGTCCCAAGCTGTTGACACTTCGTCATTTAGAGTACAAAAATTAATGCTAACTAAAGCATTGCTAATTAAAGTACGAATTGTTGCAATATATTGTTCTTGGATTATCTCCTATAAGGTAACGGAAAAAAACAATTTTTCACCGAGCAGTTCAAGAAAATCACTGAGTTAAAATACGAATGTTGCAACAGACTCATTCTTTGCCAGTTTTAACTCCCTGTGGCTTAAAAGTTAATACTTCTGCCATTTTCTCTTTGAGATAATGTTGGAAGGAATTGGAAAATTGTTTTTAAAAAAAGAACAAAATGAAATTTATTGAAAGGTCAGTTACATAAAACTCACTATATGCAACCAGCCACAATATTTCCCAGATTTAATCCCCTTTGACTTCAGATTGATGGTTGTTTAAGACGTCGGCATCAATTTGTCGGATTCACAATGATATTCTGTTCTTGTTGGATTATCTTAGATTTATCACAAAAAAACCATCGCGAAAGTACAAATTTTTGCATTCACATTATTCGCCATATTTAACTCCATTTCATGCGTGGGTTCTCACATGATGATATATTCAAATTATTGTAATATTCTTATTGAACAAGGCTCTTAATATAAATTTTAAAAACTACACGTAATTTATAGGAATCGCCACTGTTTACCCCAAACCAAGAGACTTAAGGCGCTACGTCGAGGATCAACAGTACAACCATAACTACGAACCATCGTTGCCTCAGTTATGGCCTTGGCCAAAAGAACCCTACATCAAGACCAGGCCAATGGAACCCACCAAACTAACTCATAAATAATCGATCCCATCTCACCACAGTCATTAGAATTAATTAACAATTATTTATTATTCTATAATGAATCACATTTCAGACAATTTGATGTAATGTGTTTTTATAACAATAATTTCAAAAGTATTAAGCCGACGAACGTTGGCATAGTAAAATGTTGTACTTATTTCTTTCGAACAATGTATTAAGTGGAGCGTATATTAATTTTTAAAAATTTTTAAGATAATATGTGACGCAATATGTTATATACCTCAAAGTAACAGTAAAATAAATATTTATTTCTGTGTTTCGTAGAGTTTTACTTAAATTTGTAACCAGGCTGACTTGATTACACCAAATATAAATCATTATTTTATGGACGGGATCTAGTCATATTTCCAAAAATAATAATTTCTATGAAGCTGACAGCTTCTGATGCTTACAGATCCATAGTATCAATTTTGTAAACAGTACTTTATAGTACACAATTTCTAAATACATTAAAATACCATTAGAATACAGGCTTTTCATAAAAATTTGTAGGCAATGTAGTTCTGGATTGTTTAGTAGAACTACAGGTATTCATTATTTACTTCATAATATTTTGGAAGTTTTTGGTTTTACAAAGCTGCGTACGAATTTTTACAAGATCTACATTATGTACCAAATATAATTCCGGTAACTTACAGTTTAAAGAATTAATTCCCACAAAACGTTTTTATCAAACGAAGAGTTGATAGCTTACACAACGTAAATTTAAACAATCTAGTTATAATAGTAAATAAAAGGGTATTCAAGAAACCTTCCTCCACCTACTCTTTCTCTTTTATCTCTTCTTCTTTATTCTATGTTTAGGAAACAATGTAATTTGCGTTGTATAACGGTATCTATTTTTATTTCTTGTCAATATCTATTCTATATTTTACTACTTATTTTTAAAAAATATTTGCCTTGTCAAACGATAATTTAATTTCATATCAGATCATCTTGCAGCATATACAATGTTGAGAAATTAGAAAAGCTTACAAGATACAATTATAAATTGAAATGTTTTTAAAAAATAAATAATTTAAAATATATTCTATCCTTAGAGTATATATTTAAATATAGTCATATATCTAATCGCCTCTAACTTCAGAGACGAAGAAATAAACACAAGGTTAGGATATAACCTATATATCTTTTGTTGTTTTTCTGTGTAATCACCTAACAAGGAAATAGTATTTATTCTGTGACCGTAATTTAATAAAATGGAAGAATTAGAACCTTCTGAATTAGGAACGTTGGAATACTGGGAGAAGAGATACAAACAAGAGATAAAGAACTTTACAAATCATGGAGATGTTGGTGAGATATGGTTCGGTGAAGATATCGTAGATAAAGTAACAGTATGGATAATAAAACATATACCAAAAACAGCCCGCATAATAGATGTTGGATGTGGTAATGGACATACCTTGATAGAATTGGCAAATGAGGGGTATACAAATTTAGTTGGTGTTGATTACTCAGAGAGAGCTGTAATTTTAGCACAATCCATTGCTGAAAATAGAGGACTTAATATAAAATACTCACAGTGTGATATTCTACAAGGACTAAATGATGTATATGATATTGTGCATGATAAAGGTACATATGATGCTATTAGTTTAAGTGAAAATGCACAAGAAAATCGCAATATGTATATTGTTAATATAGAAAAGGCCCTTAAATCAGATGGGCTTTTTATTATAACATCATGCAACTGGACACATAATGAGTTACAAGATCAATATAAGGATCATTTTGATCTTGATTGTCTTATCCCTACTCCACAATTTAAGTTTGGGGGCAAAGTTGGCAGTGTTGTATCGATATGTGTTTTTAAACATAAAAATAAATAATTACAAAACTTTTCTCTTAGTGTATTTATTGAAATACCCCAATAGTATAAATTCATCTGTGCTGACTAGCTGCACTATATAAAAATTATCAAATAAAAAATACTTACATCAAAATACTATTTAAACATCAATATTTACTTATTATCTGAGGCATAGATAAAAAGTTTGTTTCAGTCTTTCACATCTTTAAGACCAATAGATATGAATTTTTATTTAAGTTCAAGTATGGTATTTGTGTTGAATATAGAAAATGGATGACTTTGTGGCCTTGAAGATATTAAAATTATTATACCAAGAATTGTATTTACAAAATTTTTTTGTTAACATTTTCTGATACAGGAGCTTCAAGAATTTCAGTTGCACAACATCTAGGAAACCAACCTCTTAGTCTATGTAATACCTCCATTTCTTTAGGAATGTTATTCTGAACTTTTTCTCCAAATAACCAGTACCTGGAAGAGACACAAAAATAAGTAATAGTGTTAAAATATTTAGGTAGTTATAAATTACTTTTTCCCTCTCGTAACTTTCACCAAATCATTAACTTCCAGTTTTAATCTGGCTTCATCTGTACAAGGGAAGTTACAACAAACTTTTATACCATGTGCTATGGGAAACCAATATCCTGAGGTAGGTTTAATTATCTGGAATAACCGAGTCTTGAGACGTTTTTCTTCTTTTTGTTGGATCTGTTCAATCTGGAATTAATATTTCAATGGAAATAATTATTCAAGTCTTTGTTACCAAACAATGAATATTTAAAAAGTTAATGTATATATAAGTATTTTTTGTAACTACATAATATATTTTTAGGAATTTAGTTATGGAAATATAGGCCAAATTTAAATTGCAATTTTATTGCAAATAAAATGAGGTTCACAATACATGTTTAATTATTTATTAGGCAATTTTAATAAAGAATATCTATTGCATTAATTTTAAATACTCTAATGTTTAACTGATTATAGCTAGCATAATTGTTAGCAAGCTATAATGACAGTTTGTCGATTTTGAAATGTTATAGAGGCAATTCTTAATATATAGGCAAAATGTCTTACATAAACTTATTTGACTTTAAACAATATAAAATGTCAAATTATTTTTTCGCAGTTTTAGTAGATGTTTATTAAATTTTATTCATATGTTTGCTTACTGTAAGAGTGTATTGAGTACATCCCTTGATTACTGGCCAATGTACACCATCTCCTACTGGTTGAGCACTAAAATTAAGTACTTCTTTAATATTCCTCCAACGTCCTAAATTGTAAGGATACACAAATTGTTCTGTTGTATATCTTCTCCGATAATTTGCCTTTTCTAATATCCAATCTTCTATACCTGTTCTATTTCTGATTATTGCCCTTATCTGAAATAGTAGTGCATTTAAACAAACACAGTGCTTAAATAAATACAGTTTTTATATACTTGAAAATAGAGAAGCAATCCTACAGCCCATACAACACCTATGGCAAATCCTAAAGCTAACACCGTCATAATCATACCTATTAATCCTAAATTAACTATAGGGACGTTATCAATTTTATAATGCAAATAATTTACTCTATAAATTGCTCTGTAACAGAGATAGATATTAGGAAGATAGACGGAAGGTTTTTATTAAATTTAATTTACCTGTATAAAGAACATCCTAGAACAATTGAAGCATGAAAACATCCCAAAATGGCAAACAGTAAAAAGTAGGTAAAATGAGCATGATTTCCCCATCCAACGCAATTATTAATCCATGGACAGTGGTGGTCCATTTTTAATACACATCTTCCACCTGTTGAAATGAATGTTTCTATTAAATATCATAAGATATGTATCATATAATACATTTTCGGCAGTGGTGTGATCTTGGTGCTTTATAGCCTTGACAGATTCCACACATTTGTAAATATTGACAGTCATCAGAGTTTTCCTAAAATATAGTTAACACTGTAATGAATATAAAAACCATGTAGTTTATTATTACAGGTTTCCATTTTAGTTCTAAGTACCCGGGACCATGGTACATTGCTGATAGAAAATTATAAAGTGTCAGGCCTGATAGACTCATGAAGCATAGAGTATTTAAAAAACCACCTAAAGTAACCGAAGGCCACCACATACCACTACAATGTATTGTCATGCCAGTTACTAGTTTTATTATACCTAAAATACATTATTTTAATGTATGTGTCTATATACTCTAAAATATACATACCTATGGCTATTAAAGGTCCCCAGTGACATATTCTACCAAATATTCCAAAACACATTTTATGGATTAATACTAATTTTCTTACTCCTCCTAACCTCACTATTAAATACTGGAAATAATTGTATACTGATAAGCTTGCCAGAATTCATCCAAGAAAAATGTTTATGAGAAACAATGGACTTTTCTGACAATGCAACTGCAAATTATACCGTAATGTTTTCGTTTCATGTAGAGGGAAAGCCAAGTCTATTTTTAAAAATTGTTGACATAAAACATATGATTCATAACGGATTACTGTATTGATATGTTGACAAATCAATACAAATTTTTTGATTTGATATAAAATGTATGAATCTATTTTTTAATTCCATTCGTTTTCTGTGTTAATTGATGTATATTGTATTATTTTTCGGTACCTTAATTAAACTATTTCAGTGTGACGACATAAAGGATCATGAACTATATATATTATGAAGTAGACAATATTGAAATTTTTTTTGTGTTGTTTTAAAGTAATCATAGCATTGCAAAACTACAAAGATATTTCAAATTATCATTATTACTGAAACTCAACCTATAAAATGAAAAAATTAGATTTTGTGTAACATTGACATTATTCGGAACAATTGCTACAATAATTTACATCCATAGTATTATATATTTATCATTAACTATGAGAGAAATTTCATCAATCTTTCACAATAAGGATCGGTACATTTTTTGCCTTTTTTAAGTCTGCTTAGACCATATTTTGAAAAAGTCGCAGTCTCTTGTTTGAAGGTTATATTGTTGACAGACGTCTAATCTTAAGCAATTTTTCAAATCAAACAAATAAAGGCAATTTAATCAAATAATATATTGATTTTCCCTGGAGATACTGAAGAGTAAATATATTATATGTATAATATTACTTTGAATTTTAAAAGCGTCATTTTCTGATATCATGTTCTGTATAAAAATATATTTCTTAATATAAAGGGTGTTCTAAAATTCATACAGAACTAACTATTATATAATTGTGTTATTTTATGTAATTATATTATTATATTATTGCATTATGTACGTTTGAGGCTACAAGGCTATGTTAAAAGATTGATTATATACGAACTTTAAATAGTTTAGAATAGGTTTACGACATCAAAAACAATTGTACTGCTTTTTTATGGCAAAAATACCGTTCAATCGAAGCAATCGCTTGAAAAGTGTTACAAGGACTCCCCTCTATCAGAAACAACAAAAAAACGTTGGTTTGCTGACTTCAAATGTAGTCGTAGAGACACCGATGCTTCAGAACACAGTGGACGTCCAAATAAGGTGGTAACACCAGAAAACATAAAAAAATCGTTCTGAATGTTTTTGAAAGATATCAAAAGAATGTTTTTATCAGCAACTAAAATTAAGTGAAAATAAATTTGATTTTTATCTACGGATGTACATAGATTTTTAATATTTCAACTAAAAATCTAACAAAATTACATGATTTTCTCTTTTTATTCCATACCTGATGGTCAATTGAAAAGTCCACGGCCTGACACATAGATGGTGCTATTAGAATTAAATCCATATGCTTTTTATTTAGCCCTAACCCCCAAAAGATGCGTGTATACATTTGACAGCTGTTGGATCATTAGTTTGTGTATTATAGCATTTTGAGTGAAGCAACTTTTGTTATTGTGGAAAAATGGTTAAAAAGGAATTTCGCGTCTTGATAAAGTATTGCTTTTTGAAGGCAAAAATACAGTTGAAGCAAAAACTTGGCCTGATGCCGAGTTTCCGGACACTGCTCTGGGAAAATCAACCATCAAGGATTGGTATGCTAAGTTTAGACGTAGTGAAATGAGCACCGAAGACCTTAAAAAACTCTAAAACCTTTAAAAAATTCACAAAATGATTTTGAATGATCGTAAATTGAAATTGAATGAAATAGCAGACACCATAAAGATATCAAATGAATGTGTACATCATATGTACGAATATTTGGGTATGAGAAAGCTCTCTGTAAAGTGGGTGCCGTGCGAGCTCACTTTTGACCAAAAACAATGACGAGTTGATGATTCGGAACAGTGTTTGAAAACGATGAAGCGTAATAAACCAGAGCTTTCGCGTCGATATGTGACAATGGATGAAATATGGCTCCATAATTTCACTCCGAAGTCCAATCAACAGTCATCTGAGTGGAATGCACACGATGAACCCGCTCCAAAGCGTGGGAAAAGGCAACAGTCGGCTGGCAAAGTTATAGCGTCTGTATTTTGGGATGCGCATGGAATAATTTCCATTGACTACCTTGAAAATGGAAGGACCATCAACAGCGACAATTGCATAGTGTTATTGGACCGTTTGAAGGACGAAATCGCCGAAAAATCGCCGCATTTGAAGAAAAAGAAAGTGCTGCTTCACCAAGACAATGTACCGTGTCACAAGTCAATGGAAACGATGGTAAAAATCCATGAATTGGGCTTCGAATGCTCATCGACCGTATTCTCCAAATTTGCTCCCAGCGACTATTTCCTATTCTCAGATCTCAAAAGAATTCTCGAAGAAATTTTCGTCGAATGAAGAGGTGATCGTCGAACCTGAGGCCTATTTTGAAGCAAAGGACAAATCGTACTACAAAAATGTTATCGAAAAGTTGGAGGGTCGCTATAATCAATGTATCATCCTTGAAGGGAATTATGTTGAATAAAAAAACTAATTTTGTCAACAAAATGTGTTTTTACTATGGTAGGCCGGAAACTTGTCAACTGACGTGTTATATGCTTCCCTCATCAACCACAGTTTCACCAACCGCTGCTATCTTATCGGAACGCAACCCCCGCGGATAATGCAGGATTGCTGTATTTGAATGGATTAGAGTGATTTACTTCAGCAAAATACGGATAATTTTGAATAATTGTATAAAATAAAACCGCATTTGCACTTTATTTTTGCATATTTTCGAATAGCTTTCTTCGCACAATGGCTTGTTTTTTTAGGTACTTGTCCGTTCTAGAACATTTTGAAATTTTAAATTGCATGAACCGTATTATGTGTGACCTTTCAATTCGAGCCTTCGATACGCGCATCTGATTTATTTTTTAAGTAAATTCAATTAATATAAATGTATTTTTCGGCTTCTAGAACGTCTCATTATATCGGCGCTTATCGCCATAATCAGTTATCGCTTATATTCCGCTGTTAGGTTTCGATATCTTTGCAGGATGGTTTCGAAGGACATGGAGCTGGTTAAGGAGGACGTGGTAATATCCGGTATCGGAGGCTATTTTCCCCAATCAATAAATATAGAGGAATTTGGCGACAATTTGATCGAAAATAAAAATATGATCGAAAACAGATGGAAAGAAGGTAATGTATTCGCAGGTTTTATCCTGTTTTAAATTAACAATAGAGGAAATATTTATAGCTGGATTTATATATAAGCTTTATATTTACTTAGTTGGTTATTCTGACAATTTCTCTTTGGTGAGTGTTCAGTGTTAAGGAGAGGAAACAATATAATAAAAAAATACATTTTGTTTTCCCTCTTCTTTGAGGAATTAATGTGCAAAGACGAGTTTATTTATTTAAACGATTAACGCTATAACAAGTATATAAAGGGTCGACTTGGTTGACGCCGTGGTCAAGGACATAGGGCAGACTTCCTATTGCGACAGTCCTGGGTACGAATCCTGCTGGGGAATGGATGTAGTTTATGTTTGTGATTGTAACTGCAAATGTCTTTATAGGCAACAGTGGAAAATCTGACAAGGAATAACTATCCGAGTCACGCCAGTAACCTGGAAAAGACCGAATTCTTCTAGTATGGTCTCTAAGTTGGTCACTGGCCAGTCGGTAGGCTTAATGCCGAGGACCATGGGTTGGGAGCCCACGTGAAATCGTAGGTCCAGTCCAGATAAATCCTTGTTGGTAAAAAGGGAAATCTAAAATAACTAAAACGTATATCAAGGAAAAGACAAATATATATATATATATATATATATATATATATATATATATATATATATATATATATGTATATATGAATATGAAGTGGCTGATAAGAACTCTACAGTTCTTTTTGATGTAGCTTGTTGTCAGATAAAAATCTCCTGTTTTCTTGACTTGTTGATTGTTCCTTGATTTTGACTGTTTGACTATTCTGTTTCTATTCTTTGACAAATTCTGTTTCTGTTCTTTAATTAAATCTGTTTCCTTCTGTACCCAATTACGACACGCGGTTCGGTTGCAATCCAGAAAGACTCAGGGATAGCAAACATGCTATCTTCTCTGATCTGCTCTTCTAGCAGATTTCCGATCTCCATTAAATGCTTATTTTACAAGATGTGAATTCGGTCGGTACACCCATACGGATCTAATATCTACTTCAAGTTTATTATACCCAACCAGGTGAAACGGCTTCAGGTTTTCCAAAATAACCTCCTCAGGAGAATCTTAAACGCTGGTTTGTCAGAAATAAAATGCATAGGGAAACTGACACTCCGGAAATCAAGCACTTCATATCTCAATCATTCCTCAAACAACAACTCAGCTCAAGTTCTTCTGAAAACGCGCTTATTCGCGAGCTGGTCGACATGCTGGGGCTTAGCACGGTGTGTGTTTCTTTCTATTCTTAATTCTGTTCGTCACTATGAATTCATCGTGTTTTATCGCCGAAGCTGTTTGGACGTTTGGTTCAAGAAACCGTTTTTTGCATCCCGATTCCTTCTTAATTTCGAACAGGGAAAGACACACTCACGGGGATAAAACAGGTGGGTCAAGAACTTTTAAAATGGGTCGAATATTCAACGCCTTCTTGAGTGTTATGGTTCTAATCACTATTCTTGTAACAAGCTTTGTTTCGGAATCTACGTCCTGGTATCTATACTTCCATTATAACCTGACCTCACTAGACATTTGATACAATACGATATTAAATATTGTTTCAAGTCATAATTATTTTCCCGGGTCACAAATTGCGTTGAAACAGTGAGTATTTTTTGATAAATTGAGCAACAATTGAGCATGTTGGCCTTACAATGCTGTAAAATTAATTTGTAACGTCTAGTAATTAATAATTTTTTCATTATATCTTGTTTTAAAAGCATTAATTTTTGTAGGCAACTTTTATCGGTAGTGGTATATGTTATTGTCTCAAATTTACATATAATTTTGTGCTAGGAGGGTGACCTAGGAATATTCTTCACTAAATCTCGTCCCAGTTGGCGATTAGCTTGTTTAGGTGAGTTCCTCACCCAAAAAGTTGAATTCGACACAAAAATCCGGGAGGTATTCGTTTACTTTTCATTCGACAGACATGTCCAAATCATTGTAATCTGCGCCACTGAATTTGTTCTTCAGCTGTGAACGAATTACTGCATCTGACTGACTACATTTACAATTCGATCTTGAAGATGAACATGTAGAATTTGCTTAAATGTTTACAGTTTATAGATAACAAGCTACAATAGTTTCCAAGTCTTGGAGCCATACAGAAGGATTGGCAAGATATGCATTCGAAACAGATTTTAGTCTTGATTGGTGAAATTTTCTTTCTTCCTCACGTACTATTTAGAGAGATATTAGAGACATAGGGAAGCGAATGCTCCTGCAGCTTTATTTATTATTTCAGCGTTAGAAACCACTTTTATTTCTTGTATTACTGATCCCAAGCACCTGAACTTCTGCATTTGCTCTAAATGAATCCGGCTGAGATTTAAAATAGCAGGAATTTTCGATGTCAATTGTAGACACTCAAGCTCATATAAAGAGTTAACTATTTCGATATGATGAGTTTTACTGAATTCTGATTGATATTTTGTGTTTTTCATTAAATTCAATTAAGTCGTTTGGTTGATGTGATGATGATATACATAATGATATTAATTTTCAGGTGCTAAAGGTATTGTTAATAAATTTGGTGTCATTCGCAAGGTACATTTTGATAATTCCTTCTTTGGCATACATCGGTATCAATGCACTTATATGGATCCCATGCATCGGTTGGCTTTGGAAAGGACTTTTGAAGCTCTTATTGACGCAGGTAAGACTTTTATTTAATAGCTGATTCAATTATAATGTGTCCGATTTCCATAGTTCTCCAATTTGCTGATCGTTACATTGTTACATTTTCGTTTGATGAAAATAATTTAGCATTAAATAATTTTTGAATAAACTCCTTTTTAGATTAGAAATAACTAGTGGAAAATATATTTCATATTGTTATCTTGAGCGCTTTTGCAATTTTGATTTTTGTGTATTTTCTATCGATTATTGGTACGATTTTTAAATTGAATTATTATTACAATTTTGTTCCCTTTTTAATAATTATTACACTTAATATTTTAACAATTTGATCAGTTAGTAGTAAGAAAATAAAGTATGCTACAATCATGCTTATCACTATAAAGGTTTTTCTGAGCCAAAAAGCAAAATGTGGCAATGATATTCAAGAATCTTCATTTTCAAAACGAAATAACTCTTTACTAGATTGAGTGCTTACCGATAATGTTCATCTTTCAAAAGTGTTACATGAGTAAGTGTTACTAAAAATAGGCGAGTTTAAAGGCATCTAACACGCGCCATCTTGGTTATATGACGTTTAGATCAGTTTTACATTAACCACTGTGTTGTGTAGACGTTCAAATTCTATCATAATATACACAACGAGAATGAGCAGAAATACTGACAATATTTATTGAAAATAATCTTTGCATTATTTCGACAGTATAGTACGACAGCAGACAGGCCTCGTTCTGGAAGACAACGGACCTCTCGTAACGCTGAAAAGGTGGCTCTGGTGTGCGATAGCGTTATAGAGTCTCCATAAACATCAATTCAGAGAAGTGGTTCCCAGATACACATTTCTGCACGCAGTTTAAGGCAAATATTTATATCTTTTTTGTAAATGTTCCCGTACAAAATTCAATTAGTCCAAAAACATCCTGATCAACGAGTTGAGTACAGTAATACAATCCTAAGGCTGTCTGGCGAAATTGAAGATTTTTCGTCTAAACTGATAATGAACGATGAAGGCCATTTTCTACTCAGTGGCCACGTCAATAAACAAAACAGTCGGTTTTGGAAATCCTCAATTAATTCATGAAACATCGTTGCATCCTAAGGTGTTGCAGTTACTGTTACTGATGAACGGCACCAATATATAATTCGAAACTTTCTTGTGCCTGAAATGGAAGAGCAAGGACTAGAGGACATGTGGTTTCAACAAGATGGGGCCATAATACACACCGCTCGTTCCACAATTCAATTATTGAATGATATATTTGCACGAAGACCAATTTCGCGAAATAACGATTTAGCTTGGCCAGCCAGATCTCCGGATTTAACAGCACCAGCCTTTTTCTTATGGTGTTTTTTAAAATCAAGTTTATGTGAATAAGCCCCAAACGATTCAACATCTTAAAGACTATATTAGTCACGAGATTGAAGAAATTCAGCCTCAGATGTTGCACGGTGTCATGAAAAATGCCTTAAAAAAGCCGAAAATTACATAGCGAATCGCGTTCATAAAACAAAAAGTCAAACACAACAAAACTTAAAGTTATAGGCACTCAAAATGGTAGCGGGACTTTTGCTCCACGTTGTATTAGGAGAACCGAAATTACTACAACCCCAACCTATATAATTATAATATTCTTGCACAGAAATGTATTTTATTTCATTGGACATACTGGAAAATTTAAGTTAATATTAAAATATTAAAATACTGTTATTATAGGCGTTAACCCATCAGAAGTAAGAGGTAGAAGAATTGGTGTTTATATGGGATCTTGCATCGGAGAGAGTGACAATTTATTTATGGAATCTATTGTGTCCGGATTTGGTATTATTGGACATTCCAGAGCCATGATGTCCAATAGAATATCTTATTGGCTTAATTTACACGGTAAGATTCAATCTATTGTTATTTATAGAAAATTATGTATAAATATAAAATATTACAAAAAGTTCCTGTAATATTTTCACTAAAGTTTGATTGTTTCCGTAAAAATGTAAAATTTTGACCTATTGTGAGACCTAGTGTTTGACCCTAAGTGAGCTCTGTTGGGCAATCAGCATCACATACCTCAACCCTTCGTAGTTTTATCTAAGGAAATAATATAAAACATTTTAAATATAATCTACATGCTACTGTCATTGTATATTAAATGTCATTGTGTTTTTGCACTACAATATTTTTCATATGTTAGTAACATTCGTACTTGGAAATGCCTATGCAGGTAAAAAAGTATGTTCAGCTATATTCTTAAATATAGCACAAGCCTTCGATAAGATCATACCTGACATTGTTCAAAAGCTGTAGAAAATGTTGCTGAAACAACACACTGGGCTATTGCAATGTTAAATTATAGTTAGAATGTTTGGAATCAAAAAGGAAGCCTTTCTACAATAAAAGAAGCTAAATCAGGTGTACCACAAAGAACTGTTTTGTTGTTTTGCTGGTGAAGACAATAGGGAAGAAGCGACACAAAAATAGTCAAGCGACAATATAAATAATTTTACCCAAACTTGGAAAATAAAAATTAACGAAAGTAAATCTGTACATGTGTCGTTTACATATAATCAGACCGCATAAGCACCAATAGCATTAAATAATACTATCGTTCGATATAGCAATAATGTGAAGTATCTCGGAATAAATTTTGATGCAAAACTTCGCTGGAAGGAACTGGAGTTAAATATTTTGGTTAATTGGAAGAAAATCACAATTATCAGTAGATAATAAGTTATTGTTATGCAAGCAAGTATTGAAACCTATATGGACATACAGAATGTAGTAATGGGGATGTCCTGCGAAAACTAATATAAACACAAGCCTTCTAGAATAAAGTTTTGATTAGTATTGTTGGTGCACCGATATATCTATAGGACTAATTACTTACGCTTACAACGATATCTTCATATATAGACTCTCACTCAGGAAACCAGGAGGATTACAAGGGGACATATGTCTTAATAGAAAGACATCAAGACATACATAAAAATTATTACACCAAAGACTAAGATAGGGCCGATGGATCATCCTAGACTATATATACCTAGATTTCAGTTATTCTAAAAACAGATTATAGGTCAGTCGCCGACGACTATTAACAATGTAAAAAATAAATTAAAAACAATAATTTTACTAGAACATCTTTTATAAGATAATTAAAAATATCTAAAACGGAATTATAACCAAATATGCAAGCGTTGTTATTTAATTACCATTACATTTCTTCGGTTTCAGTAGTTTCTTGAAAAAAAATATCCCTGTAAAAAGAAATTGTCACTTGCTCTTATGAAACGCCTTTTGAACCTTTTAAAACCGTTCTCATAATTTAGGACCTAGTGTTTCGTATAACTCTAGTTGGATTGGAGGAATCGAACTGATTCGTCTGGCTTATGAAGCCATCAAGACTGGACAAATCGAAGCAGCCATAGTTGGTACCGCGAATGTTTCCTTAAATAGCGAGATCCAGTGGATTTACAACGACATGGGACTGTTGGCTCCAGATGGCGCTACAAGAGCATTTGATGCCGAAGGTATGATTTATGTGTTATTTTGTTTTTCGTTGTGAATTTTCAGACCAAGACCATCAGTCAAATGCATTGCCATTAAGTTCCAATTCTTTAGGCCGTAATTAGACGAAAAAAATATATATGGCATGAAAAAGTTTGCTTTTTTATTTAGGAAACCACTTGAACAATATTCTTCAAAATCTGTAGTGTTAATTTTTAATTGAAAATGAAACAATTTTAATGAACATTTGAATTATTTTTATTAAGTTTTACTATCAAAATAACTTACCAAAAGTAGAAAACAATTTAAAAGTGCACGCTTTTACTTTTTGTTTTATGTTCATAGGTACTATCTCTTAATAAACCCCAAATATAGTCTCCCATGATGTTTTCATTGTATTGGCCTCGATAACGTTGTTCGAAGCTCATAATGTCCTGGTAAAAACGTTCTCCTTGCTTTTCCGAATACGTTTCCATGTTGTTTTTGAGTTTTCCTAAATGAGCACGTGACATATGAATTTTTAACAACATCTTGCAGCCTTTTTTTTAGCCTATTTTCAATTAGCTTTTTGTAGTTTTCGCTTTGTTATTTCCTAATAATCCAGAGACGACTGTTTTGAAACTGTTCCAACTCGCTTTTTGAGTACGATTTATCAGCGTTGGAAATTTTTTATCGGCGAAAATCGATCTGATTTGCGGACCAACAAAAACCCCAGCCTTAACCTTTGCTTCTGATAATTTCGGGAAAAAATTCAAAAAAGTATTCAAACGCTTCTGAGGTTTGAATGATCCAGTTTTTGAACAAATTGTTTCAACCCTAACTTAATGTGCAGAGGCGGCATTAACACTTTCTCTGCTTCAACAATTGGCTCAAACTTTACGTTTTCGTTCCTGACACAAAAAATTTTTTTACAATTATTACCAGCAACATGTGGAGCCCATGTCTTGTCTTGATTCTGAACAGGACAGTTAAAATATGCTTCGTGGGCTTCACAGAGAACTTGAGAAGTATTTAATTCGTATTTTACGTCTCGAACTTTAATAAATTGCCCACATATATAACAAAGTGCATCAGCATCACATTTACACTTTGGCGATACATAAAAACTTGTGTACAAAATACCTAATCGTTGTTTATCACTCTAGTGCCATCTATAAGCGCAGTGTGAACGTCTAAACCCCATTATGATTTAGTGTTATTACTATAACTATATATTACAAAAGCAAACTTTATACCAAAAAAAGGTATTTTCTTTGTTGAAGTTGAAAACCATAAAATAAACTTTAGGACAAACCAAACAACAATTTTTGTTTAAAACAACTTTAAATTAAAAACCAAAATAGTAATTGTCATTTAAATTTAATTTTCACTTAAATTCAATAAAAATTATGCTTGTAAATCGAATGATTAGAAAAAAAAGTGTTTAGAAAATTAAAACTATTAATTTACTTGAAAATATTATTTTATTTAACGCAAAGAAGAGGCGAATTGTTAAACTGCGATACCGAGCGACATTGAGGGTTCTTATCTATTAGAAAACAGATCCGACCGTCTCTCTAGTAATTATGACTATTATTTTGAATAATTTCGCGTAGGTTTGACAACCGGACGATTAGAGTTAATCTCAAGATGGCCAAGATTCGTCACCCACTTCGTATGTAGACGGGTTTTCTTGGTTGAATCCAACATGTTGTTCTTCATTTTGTAAGCGATGTTAGTCACAGTACCCACACTAATGTTCAGCGCAGTAGCAACACGCTAAAAACACTTTCAATAAAATCGCAGCAACTAATAATATTTAATATCGTCAACCTTTCTAACGGAATTTACGGGCAAAAGGGCACCTCCATTATCTCATTCCTTTCAGAAATAACTTATTAAAGACGCAATCAGTTTGTGACCCTGACTATCTATTGTTTTCGGCATTTTTAAAAAAATAACGCTAAAATAAAGTTTGTCGGGTTTTAAACTGTAGTAATTATGACTAATATTTTGAATAATTTTGCGTAGGTTTGACAACCGGACGACTTTGACAGGCTAGTTCGGTTTGACGTTCGACAATTTTATGTCTCTTTTTAGCTAAAATAAAATGAGAAGGAAAATATTGTCTGATTCTGAAACGAATTTACAAATTGCGGCAGGCAATACATTAAACATCTTGATGACGTATGTATAAAAAAACTTTGAATATACTGTATATCATATTCGTCATCTGTATATAGCGGATTGGTCATAAAAACAAATCAACAGACTTTTTACTAATTAAATTTCATCGTTTCGTGTTATAGAACTGTAATATTCGTTTATTTTCAGCAAATGGTTACGCGAGAGCAGACGGTGTCGTTGTATTCTACATCCAGAAGGCGTCGGAGGCAAAGCGATCATACGCGTCAATCGTCAACGTAGGCGCCATCTTTGACGGAACCGGAGAAGGGAACATCCTGAACGTGACGGTCCCGAATATGGTCAATTTCCTGAACGATTTCTATGAAAAATCGCCCGTGAAACCGGACGAAATCCAGTTCCTGGAGACTTACGGCTGCGGCTTGAAAGTACGAGATTTTAAAGCTCGTAAAGCGTCTCTATTTACTCGGTCAATATATCATTAATAGGAAGTGGACGAGAAGGAGCTGGATGCCATCGATCAAGTTTACAGCAAACATCGGAAGGAGCCGCTCCTTGTTGGGTCGGTGAAGTCAAACGCCGGCAATAGCGAGGCTTCGGCGGCGCTGTTCGGCATAGCGAAAGTCCTGGTGGCCATGGAGCGGAACGTCATCCCCGGGAATTTGCATTTTAAGACGCCTAATCCTAACATTAAGGGCTTGGCGGAAGGTCGACTGGAAATAGTTTCGGAGAATAGGTAGGTATTTATTAATACCGACCCACAAATTAAATTTAAGGAATTCACAACAGATGGTGCGACAGTGTATTAAAGCGCATGCAACCGGGTTCATGTTCAAGCCTCATTGACATGCTCCTATTTTAAGTATATGCCATTTCGTTGAAGTGCAAACAGGAACATTTTTCTGTACGTTGAACACGTCTGAATTTGTATCGAGTAATTCCAATTTAATTAAAATTTGAAGAAAAAGGAGGCTGAAAGTCATCGAATGTTGTATGAAGGTCATGGTGACCATCGATTTCAACATGTTAATATTGGTTTCAACGTTTTAAAAGTGTGATTTTGATACCAAAGGCAAGGGGCGTTTTGGGCATTTGACGACGAACATTTAAAGACGTGGATTTGAATATATTGTTCTATGAAACTAACAATGGTGATATAACAGGTCAATTAAAAGGTTCCCGGCCTACCATAGTAAAACAAATTTTTTGGCAAAATTAGTTTTTTTTTATACACTGATTATAGCGACCTTTTCCTTTGCTTCAAAATAGGCCTCAGTTTCGGCGATCACCTCTTCATTAGACGAAAATTTCTTCCCAGCGAGCTTTTTTTTTGAGATCTGAGAATAGGAAATAGTGGCTGGGGGCTGGATCTGGAAAATTCGGGGGATGAGGTAGCAATTCGAAGTCCAATTCATGGATGCGGCCGTTTTTCGGCAATCTCGTCCTTTGAACGGTCCAATAACGCTATGTAATAGTCGCTGTTGATGGTCCTTTCTTTTGCAAGGTAGTCAATGAAAATTATTCCATGCGCATCCCAAAATACAGACGCCATAACCTTGCCAGTAGATTGTTGCGGTTTCCTCGGCTTTGGAGCGGGTTCATCGTGTACAGTCCACTCGGACGACTGTCGATTGGACTTCGAGGTGAAATGATGGAACCATGTTTCATCCATTGTCACATATCGACGCAAAAAATCGGGTTTATTACGCTTGATCATCAAGCACCGCTCCAAATCATCAACTCGTCGTTGTTTTTGGTCAAAAGTGAGCTCTCGCAGCACCCACTTTATATACACCTTTATTGTACCCAAATATTCGTGAATGATGTGATGTACACGTTCAGTTGATATTTTTAGAGTGTCTGCTATTTCATTGAGTTTCAATTTACGGTCATTAAAAATCATTTCTAAATGGTGTAATTTACAAACTAATGATCCAACAGGTGTTAAATTTATATACGCATTTTTTGAGGGTTAGGGCTAACTAAAAAGCTAACTTATTCTAGAAATTATTAAATCTCACTCTATGTGTCTATTAATCAGTTCGTATATATCGTTTGCTCGTACACTGTCATCGCGCACTTTTACCTGTTTGGATTGCAATGGGATGCACTAATAGTTTTTCAGAGTACTTCGCAGTAAAAGTTCGAATCACGCTCGAATCGTTATGGGTCCTAAAGGGATATCATGTTGAATCACTTTGTTGGAAACGTCCATATTATGTTAATATCAACTGTGACTCGCTAGTTGCGGTCTGCGAGTTATCTGCTAGTTGTACCCCACAGTTCAATACCATAGGTACAGATGGGCCTAGGTATATACTTACACAGCAAAACTTTGTTATCTAAAGATAATTAAGATTTACGCCCTATCAGCCAATACATTAGGTTTAGTTTAAGCCCAAGTTGTTTGCGTTTTGTCACTATATGTTTTTCTATGTCAAGCATCGATCAAAATACATTCTCAGATATTTTAATTTGTCTGCTTGCAGAAGTTCATGATTATTCAATTTTACTGAGGGACAAATTCTTCTACAAAGGATAAATGGTGCATGGGTAGATTTCTCTCATATGTTTTGATACGCCACGTTTTCAATCACAATTCGACTTTGTTAAGATAAAGCTGGAGGTTTCTTGTGGCTGATTTTGGACGAGTATAAATGTGATGATTTTAATGTTGACGAGAAAGAACGGTCAGGAGGGCCTAACAAAGTTGAAAGACAATTAATTTGACGTAAACCTGGAATATACTAGTTCGAATCGCGATGTCATTGCTCGTTAGGCAAAAAAGGATAATTTTTTGTGCTCATTGCTATAAAATCTGGCTTGGCATATGATGTAATCAGTAAGGTGTAGTATTTTCTAGGATATAAACCTGAAGGAAACCATTTCAACAGATTGACAGATTGACCAATATATGGTTGCAAAATAGTATTCTCTATTTTGACAACCTTGGGCCACACATTCCAAGAGTTATGAAGGATAGTTGTTGTGTTGAAGCTGTTGCAGCTCCCTTGTTCACACGATCCAGCATGTCTTGGCTGGCACACGTTTTCTAAATGTTGAAAAATGTACCGTCTTGTTGTCGTAATTAGAGAAAAATGTAGAAAATGGTGGAATGTATTTTGATTAATATGTATTGTACCATTTTTTTAAATAATGATCATTTCAATGGCCACTCTCAGTGAGTTGTTGAGTCGCGAGTTTTCATCATCCACAGAAAGTATAAAAAAATAAACATATATTAAACTACTTAAATGCAAATATTAGGTGCTTATTTTCTCCTATTTCCTTTGCCCCTTTTTGTAGAATTTCTTCAATAGTATTTTGGATTATTTTATGGATTGGATTATTTTTCCTCTGTAATGACTGACATCACCTGAGAGTCTGACTTCTGATGGGGATCATTGATCATATCCATCGTTCTTGGCTTTATCTTTTTAGGTTTTTTATCTTTTTTATGTCTTAGTGAGACCTTTCTATTTGCCTTTTATTCTTGTTTAGGTCGTCAGGAAAAAATAGTTTTCAGAAATGCACTGTACCAGAAGGAGGCTCGCCGGATAACCAGAAGTTTTGAACTTATCTATCATATTGGTTACGAATATTAGTGCAGTTCAAAAATAATTATCACTATCACTATCTTCAATCAAAGCTTTTAGAACATTTGTACTGGTGATAGAATAATATTTCGTTATACTAAAGTTGTATACAACACGTTCTTTGCGGCCCTACTCATTATAGAACATCGAAACTTTATAAATCCCTTTTGTTGGTCAAATAATATGGAGATATAATAAACGTAGGCTTTTAAATCTTTACGTCACCTGCTGTACTGTAAATTTATCAAGAATATTAAGAATTGTTCTTTGAGTTTTATGAAGAATTATTTGTTTGTTGAACACCATCATATATTTTTAAATAATTTTTGTATAATTACATCCACTATTATGTTGAAAGTTGATAGACTACATCTCCATCCTGGATACATTTCCTCCACACTTTCATATAGCTAAAACCGCATTATCACAACATACCTGAAGAACTGAACTACTACGAGGGTCAGTATTTATATTTCGGGAATAGGAATCGACACGAGCCTTTTTTGAGTGATTGTCAAATTGTGTGGGATCCAATGCGAATACAACTTTCGCACATTTAAGTGTTCATGTACAATCGCATATTTGCTGGTGGAACTAATGCTTAGCGATGCCTCGATCTCACAATAGGTAACATGATGGTCTTGTTTAATTACATAGCATCTATGTTTTCTGGCACAACTTTCAACTAAAGATAAAATAAACAAATAGTATCCGTGTGACAAAATATTCTGAGTATGTATATCGTCAAAAATGTCAAACTTTACGTTGGAATCGTCAGATGGACTCACATGACAACAGTGTTGCAAATTCCCGAAATATAAATAGTTACCTTCCTATTAAAATGTTTAAAAATTTTTCTCGTACAATACGACAAGATTTATTGAACGACTTGGAATGACATTTAATTATAGTGTATAACGTAATTTTAGAAAATGGGAACCGAAATATGCTGCTGTCAATGCTCTAGGGCTAACATCTTATTATTCGCATATAATTTTAAAAGCTAATCCCAAGGTGAAAGCCGATATCACCGTCAAGATTCCTAGATTGGTGATAGCATCGACTAGAACTGAGGAAGGTATTAAGAACATTCTCGAAAAAGTAACATGCACTGCTTTCAGATAAAATCCAATAAAACAATATGAATATTTTCAGGTGAAATCATATGACAACGAGCAAGAATATTTTCAGTTGATGCAAGAACTTTTTGAGAAACCGATTTTAGGACATTTGTATAGGGGATATACTTTGGTTGGTTCAGTGGAGCCAAAGGAGGAATTTGAAGTAAGTGTTTTCTGTTATTGCGTATTTAAATTAAAAATAATTCTTATATCTCGTTTTATTTGCCATTCTTGCTGCTTTACACTTTTAAATTGAACTGTAATATTTTATTTTCGATATACGGTTGATTCTATTGTTTTGTTTGAATAATTACGCTGCCGAAACATATCTATATATTAATCAATTATTGAAAGACACTTGCATGGTTTGAGAAGCATTTGCAAGGAAGAAAAATGATGAATTGAAGAGTTTTTTTGTGTAATAAAAACAGAAACAAGAATTAAGAAGAAGAAAGAAGAGTCATTTTGATTGTGAGGTTCTGAAACTTACCAATTTCTATGACATAATTCAAATAAAGAGGTAATGAAGAAAAGGTAGAACCCAACAATAGACTAGAAAAATGTAGCCAGTACTATGGGAAGAAGATATTTATAATTTTTCTTGGATTGAAATGATAGACTATTGGTGTCAGATCATGATTTATTTTGTTATTTGGTTGACTAGGATCAGAGAAACTAAGTGGCCTATAGGACAAACGGATTTTTGTTAAAATTTAGTTCATAGTATTTTTAGAATCGATTCGTCAATAATAATTTGCCACTCTTTAACATAATTAAGTCATTGCCTTGACCTCTCTTTTGATTTTTTGTCATTCTTGGAAACAGGAAAATATTACATGGGACTAAATCTGGAGAATACGAAGATTTTGACGATTTCGGCTAGTAGTTTAACCAGCTAGAACAAATTACCGATCCAGATTTCTATGAAAAACGAGATAGATACTGTTCAAATAATTGAATTCACTTGCCTTTACTGGTTTTGCGTTCTTAATGGTGTAAAGCTTTCAGAAGCTTCACAGTGATGGTATTGTGGCTTTACCAGAAAAAAGGTCATCAATTAAAGAAAACATGAAGGATGATCGAGAAAATTAAAAAAAAACATTAATTTGATCCTAACCAATTATATGACCAAAAATCTCAATTGATTCGTAACCTTATATTTTTATTTTTACAATAAAAACACGTTTTTCTTGCTTTAACTTCATAATAACTACTAAAAGCTACAGGTATGCTCTTTAAATCTTATATTATGATTTAATCTTTTATTTACCTGATATGAGAAACACATAATTCCAGAAATATAACACTATTAAAAGAATATCTCATGTACTTTATAAGCTTTCAGGAAAAGATTTTGTTGATTGTATTTTATTTGCATTTTATTGATTTAGTATTTTATAGCTCGTTTTAAATTGTTTGTAATTAGCTTAAGCTTAAGACATTTTTACATTGTTAAAGCTTATATATTTTTAAGATATTGAATAAATATAATATATAATAATAAATAAACTAGACCGGAGACTTATTAAATACAATTAAATTAAAACAAAGTCATAATTTCTTTAATTTGATAATATTTAATGATTTGTTCATAATAACAATTAAGCCTTGAATCTGCCTTGCAGCAGATGCCATCAAAATCATAAATTTTTCTCTATTTGATTCGTAATCTTCATTGAACTCTCTCGATATATCCGTAAACCGTTAAGAAATGTTCCAAATATTCATAATATTTTATATACGAAAATCGTAGCTTTATTACAAAAAAAAAACGAATAAAGAAGATTCTGTTCTAAAATATTACAACCTTTTACGTTAGCATATTTTAATATAGAATCCTATAGAAACATAAAGAATTTTTTATCAGAATTTATACTTGTTTTATCGCGTACTTTATTAGGTTTATATAATATAAATAGAATCTTCTTCATTTTGTTGCATATTAAATGTAAATTATACTTGATAATTAATAGTTTCTAATTGCTTCGTAGAGCTGTGTCATGAACTTTCTAGGTTTATATTTAATGACGGAATATATACAGGCACACTTTAATGAATTGTACTACCTTATATTTTTATAAAGTTAAACGAAATGATCTTCGCTTTCTCTAATTCTTATGAGATAGTGTTCAGACAAATTACGAGCGATATGATGACTTCGAAACGTCTTTTTAATTGGAGTGATGTTAATTTTTTTAACGAAAATAACCCAGGGGTAGGAATATGATATAATACTTGTATATAACTAACGAAATGAAATCAATATTTTATACTGATATAAGAAACATAAAAATTTTATTTACTTGTTTCTAATGCAAACGTCAAACAAATCTTCAGTATAAGTTTTATTTACGTTTATTATCAACGCACAAGCCTTTTTTCATATTGCCTGACTATCCAACAACATATTAACAATATCTTACAAGCAGCTTACACAATATTGCAGGATTGATTAGATTCAAAGAATCACCAATGTCATAGAAAAATCTCTAGTAGAAAATAAAGTTTGTTTTCCTACATGTTTAGATGATGCTCAAGCTTTCTATAAAGTTCGACATGAGGGTTTAAGAAACAATCCGGCGTCTCTTGTTTGTTTTACTTATTTCACCGACGACTTCTGGCAAAAAAATGGTTGTGTACCAATCAGAATTTATTGTTCTACGATCCTATAGAGGCTGTTGCAATATGACCAGTTTTGAACACCCATACAGTCGACTGCAGCTTATTTTTGATTGAATTTCTTAAGTATTTCTTTGTTGATTGTGATTTTTAAATTCTGTGGGATCCAACGTTATCAAGGACTTGCCCAAATACACTAATGTTGAGGTTCTATAGCTCCTAGATAATAATGCTTTAGTCAGAAGAAAGGCAGGACTCTTTAGTGATTGGGTATTATTGATCCAGAGTTATATTTATTTTTGATATTGATCCATATTTGAATTTTGTAACTGTATTTACCTTTACATTAACTTAACAGGTGAATAGTTCCAAGGTTTCTTATAATTATTTTGTTCATAGTACCATCAGGGATCGAAAAGATCAGTTTGGTTCGTCTATTCTGGAATGGGTTCTCAATGGAATGGAATGGTGAGCGATTTGATGGAAATACCGGTGTTCGCGGCTGCTATTAACAAATGTCATGATATATTGCTAACGAAAGGAGTGAATCTACTCGAGATTATATCAAGCAGTGACAAAACAGTCTTCGACAACATATTAAATTCTTTTGTTGGGATAGCAGCAATGCAGGTGAGTGTATCATTAGTTGCTCGCATGAATTTTGATCGGGGATATCTATGTGAAGTATCGTTTTGAACAACCTAACTTAAATGTTAAATTTGATGATTTTGTCATTTCCCTATATATGATAACAGTTTCGTATTTAAAATTATCGAGCTGTTTAGTGTAGACAGGTAAAGATGTACAATAACCATAAATATTAAAGAAAAATTAAACATATACCTCATAGGAAGAAAATCATGACAATTAAAAATTATCGCAGAATAACTACTAGAGCTTTTTAAATAAATTAAATGCTTTATTTATTATTGAACGGAAATATTTTTATAAAAATCGAGAGAGTAGTCGATAATATTACCTATTATTGCCATAAAAACAGTCAAAAGTATTTTATTATTTATCATTAACAATCTTGAAAAATATCGTTCAAGAAATGCAGGTATATTAATATACAAAATATTATTATTTACTATTAGTAGCAAACTACCAAAAAATCATAAAACTACCAAAAAGTAGTTAATTACTAAACAGTTATTGTCCACTGTTCCTACTGGAATGGGATGTTCTGTTGCATTTAACGTACTCACCAGAAATTGCGCCATTTCACTATTATTTGTCTAGATCGATATATCATGGCTTGGCTAGTACAAGGTTTCTAAATTATGTAGAAATGGATGATTCTATCGTTGTCAAACTAACGTCGTTCTTTCTACACGGTACCGCGATGTTGCCAGATAATGATGAAACATATTTTGGTTAATATCGTGCAAGCATCTAATGATAAGAACAAACAGTTTAATTTAAAATATTTTTGTGATAAAAAATTGCGTGTTACTGCATTATTAGCGATTTCTGTTTGTATTTTAAAGATTGCCCTTACTGATGTTCTAAAAGTGATCGGTATCGAACCAGATGGTATTATTGGCCACTCAGTGGGAGAATTAGGTTGCGCTTATGCAGATGGCTGTATATCAGCTGAGCAGATGATTTTATGCGCGTACTCTAGAGGTCGGGCCTCCTTGGACGCTGAACTGATTCCGGGAATGATGGCAGCTATAGGTAATTGAAAGAAAAATACGTGTTATTATAATTTACAGTAATTTTATTGCAGGACTTGGATACAATGCGATCAAAGATAAGATTCCTGAGTCTATCGAAGTAGCTTGTCATAATGGACCCGACAGCTGTACTTTATCTGGTCCACGAGAAGACATGGAAACTTTTGTTGCCACCTTACAACAACAAGGTGTCTTCGCCCGCTTGGTCAACGTGGCTAATATCGCCTATCATAGTAGATATATTAAACCAGCTGCCCCCTTCTTGTTAAACTATTTACAGGAAGTTATTCCTGACCCCGTAAAGCGTTCATCTAAATGGGTTTCGACATCAAACTTGGAAGAAAACTGGGGAGCCGACGTTGCTCAATATTCTTCCGCGGAATATCACACGAACAATTTGTTGAGCTCGGTTTATTTCGAGGAAGGTCTGAAGCATATACCAAAGGACGCCATTTTGATCGAGATCGCACCTCACGGACTTCTACAAGCCATCTTGAAACGTTCCCTGAAGTCTTGTGTTAACATTCCCCTAACACAAAGAGGCAGCAAGAGAAGTGTGGAGTTTTTGCTGACGTCGATAGGAAAGTAAGTGAATTTTATTGTCGTATATGAACTATCAGTCAAGTTCAGAATGGCACAATGTACGTTTTCGGTTATCATTTTTGTATAATCTTTTTCTCTATTTCATGTCGATAAAATAATGATCTATTTACCGAACAATATTTATGCGTCTACAGCTTATGTATGCATAAGCCGGACTGGAGAATATTTCCTTTTGAGTGTCAATAATTCTTTAGGCTTCTGGTTCATAGTTATGGGACAAAATTATGATTTTATGTCTATTTATTGTTATTGTTGGTTGTGTCGGCAACATTGCTTTGTTGAAATTGTCCATTTAATGATGGTAGAGCTCATTTCGTTCAATTTCGGAATCAAGGATATAAATACGAATAAAGATCTGCTAGGGTATCTTTTAAGATTGAATAATTCATCTTACCTCCTGTGAATTTCTTCATAGTTTGTGTTTGAACAGGCTTCGTGCTTGTTGTTTTAACAGACGATTAGTGGTGAAAATGAAATTTCAATCTGTAGTGTATCCATTTTTCCTTTGTGAATTATTTCAAGCTACGTATAGTTAGGAGTTGGAGCTTTATTTCCATTAAATAATAGAAAGAGCACTTTTGAGTGTGAAATATGTTTTATTTCGAGTTCATCGTATATATACTAAAAACTCGAGAGGTTTCCAATCCAGTTATGTTGATTCAGTCCAGTATTTTGAACAATCTATAATGATTTCAACACTTAAAAGTATAAAGTACATTTCAGGGGTGATATAGGTGAATATTTCAGCACTGAAAATAAGAAACAATCTTTGGCTGTTAACTGTATAGTTCGTTATTTTTAGTTTTATATTTCCAGTTTTATATGGTTGATGAAGCTACAGGAGATAACATAAAATATTTATGAACTCCATTTTAGTTTCTTTATTGCCTCTTTCTTCTTCTAATATTGTACAAATTTTTTTTTCATAGCTCCATATGTATTTTTATTTATTGTTGTAAGATCGTGAAAAATTGAATTTGAAATTATTAAATTTACATTATTAACATTAAACTAAACAATTTAGTGACTCTAAAGTTTAATATCATTTGCTTAGAGGGTTACAATACTTGTGAACAGTATTCCTTTGCATAAACTAGTCTATATCAGATAATTGTCTTATTGCGTTGGTAATAAATGTTTTTTTTTTTAATTTAAATAAGATCTTAGTGATATTACCAAAATTATAATCTGAACAGTACTTCTTGAACTTGTTCATTGAATAACATTATGCAGTATTAATTTACTACTGGTTAAAAAAAAAGTAAAATTGTTTTTGAAGCACAATAGAGTGTAAACAGCACTCCTCAATACTTTGTTCGAAAAATGTTTAACTCTATATCTGCACGCCATGCCTCCTCATGAGCTTAAGCTTAAGTGCGATGTCAGGGTAATTCTTTTAGACATAGACATTGCAGACTTTTATATATGGATATTACCAGTTCTTCTGTACATGAACTTAGCTTTCAGCGAAGCTTCGTGATCAAATGTTATTCCTAAATCATACTATACAATCAGACGTGGACAGATTTACTTTCAATCAAATTGATTCTACATAGCTTGGCACAATTGTTAATTTTGTTTACTGGCGTTTGCAATTTTATAACTATTTTTTCATGGTCTTTATCTACAGCAATTATGGCAGTTTCGCCAGTATTATTAGCAACTCTACTATGTTGCAACCCTGCAGGTACATCAGGTAAAAGACCGGCCCCAACATAGTACTCTAGGTTACTCCCGATATTATTCCTTTTAATTCTGAGTAGGCCTCACCATACTTAAATCATCAAATGCGAACAAAATGTTTCAGGATGTACTTGAATGGAATGGACATGGCCGTATCCAACATCTATCCAAAAACCGAGTGCCCTGTCGGTAGAGGCACCCCTTCATTGACTCCTATCTGCCACTGGAATCATATGGAGGCATGGCGAACAGGTTTCGAGAACTTGCTGTATTCTTCGTCAACTAAAACGGACATCGAAGTAACGTTGAACAGCGAAGATTTCCGAGAATGCGTGGGTCACCAACTGAATAAAACTATTATCCTGCCGGCTAGTTTTCTCCCGGTAAGTACCCCATTTTAATACTAGTTACCGATGATGACTTATGACGCCATTTCCAGAATATATTGTATCAGATTATTGCAAACAGTAACAGTGCTCTGAAGGAAATTGTGTTCGAAAACCTGCAGTTCAAGAAAACCATTGCTATTCCTAAAATTGGTAAGTTAGAATTAGTGAAATGTTAATCAAATTAATCTAATAGAAATTCAGTTAAAAATTAAATCTTTATTAGATGTACTAGATTAAAATCATTTACATTTGTTCCAAGAAAATATTATTTGCTTCTTGTTTATCGTCATAAATTGCATACCAACAGAATCTACTGATGTAGTAGCGCCTCCATGGGCTTATGCATTTAGAACATTGTTCAAGAAGCATTTTTCATTTGTTTTCAATAACATTCGCTCCCAAACTTTTGAGATTATTTCCTTCAATGTATCTTCTTCAGAGCTATACACAATTTTAATTTTAATTTTATACACTCTTACGCGAGCTCCTTAACTATTGTTTATTTTACTTACTTAGTAGTACATTTCTCATGTGGCAGATCCATTTGAAACGGAATGTTCAGTCATTTCGAGACAGTTATGGATTAAATACTGTTTTTAAGTGTTTAAAGAAAACATCCGCTTTATCTTTAGCATTCCTATCCCTGGTATTGTTATCAATTTTTATGGGTGGATTATGTTGTTGAGGTTTTTTTAATCTTTTTTTTAGTTTCCAGAGAATATTCCGTTAACTTTTCTAAATATTTTTGAATGGCTTAATTTTGTTCGTTATTTATTGGCTGTTTCATTCCTTTTGTTGTAACACCCCATATAGTTAAAATACTATACCAAAAAATTGTTTTACAATACTTCTGTGTATTTTAGGTTTGGTATCGCTTCATGCCATGATTGAGCGTGGTTCTGGTGACTTCGAAATCAGTTCTAACAACGAGATCGTGATGACCGGCAAAATAATACTTCCTCAGCCCACCGATAAGTACATGACCGATCCAGTCGAATTGGATTTGTCTAAAGTCAGCGTTTCTCTTTCCGACAAAGATGTTTATAGTGAGTTTCATCATAGAGGTCATGTGTATACCGGTTCGTTTAGGAATATCAAGAACCTGGTACTCACCGATGATGGGTCGCAAGCTGCGGTGCAATGGACGGACAGATGGGTCATTTTATTGGAAGCAATGATACAACAACAATTATTAAAGGCATATTGCTACATATATAGGCATGGTTAAAAACATTTTACTGGTTTCTTTTTATAGGCAGGAGAGAAATATCAAGATGTTCAAATACCGAAGTTTATTCAGAAGATTTGCGTCAATTTAAATACGATTCCGAAAACCCAGGTTCCATTTACCGTCAACTACGAGTATTCTACAGGAATTATTGCTGCGGAGGGCGTCCAGGTGATAGGAATGCAAACTACTCCGCTTAAAAGCGAAAGAAGGAACGAGTTCATCGATTCCATCGAGTATGTGTCATTGGAGAAAGCTAGTTTCACGGTCAGTACAGAATTTCTTTATTTACTGAATTATTATGAGAATTGGCATATACTTATTTTATATAGTTTTGATCCTCTCGAGATACTAGGATTGCCTCAAATCTTTAAATAAAAAATAATCACCGGGTGATAAATCTGGATATGATATATGAGTTAATATTTATATTCAATTTCGTCGTTATCATGATGTATGTATAGTCACGCGCATTATATTCGTGGAAATTCTTTTTTAGACAAATGGAGACTCTATTTTCGAAGATACGCTTCAACTTTGTGTTTCAATTTTATGTTAAAAATATTCGGAAAATTTTAAAATATAAGACTTAAATAAGATTGCATATATGCATCACCAGAACTCAAAGGCTTCTTTTTCTTCGATCATCTTCAAGGTTCTTATGTTTTTGAGAAATTTGACAAATTTAGATCGTGCATTGTATGTTTGAATTTAGATTGACCATTGTAGTAACAATGAGAGATCTGTAATTCTGATGGTAAACTGATATAATGTAATATTATTGGTATTAATTGTTCCAACATCTACTGAACACATAACAGTTTGTTGAAGAATCAATAACATATGTCGCATAAACGGCAACCATGAATATTTGATGTATTCAGAATGGTATATGAACAATGTTTAGGTAAAATTTGATTTTAGTTATCAAGATACTTCTTCAGTCTATGTTTTAAAACAGTTTATTTCTTCATTTAAGTCAAATATTTTTAATTTGGCATTATTTTGAGTTGGGAAACATTTGATAGTATGGTGAAAGGAAAAGTACTTCGAAGCAAAATTTATTCAATTTGGCCAATATTTTTAATGATACAAATTGATCATATCTCAAGTCAGTGACCTCTTAAAAAAAGATTGTTTCATTAAAGTTACATTGTCATGAAAATTACGTTTGAAGGCTTGATTTAGGAATGTTAGAGAATGGTGTTATACAACGTGGGGCAAAAGACCAGCTACCATTTTGATTGCTCAAAGAAGAGATAAGTAAGTTTGGTTTTCATAAAAAGTATATTTGTTCGTTACAGATTTTGTTCATCAGGATTCAAAAATTATATGGGCTAAATGGTGATTTGCTATGCAACTTTCGGCTTTTCTTAAAGCATTTTTCATGACATCCTGCAATGTCTGAGGCTGAATTTCTTCAAATTAGTCACGTATATTGTCTTTGAGATGTTGAATTGTTTGGGTTATTCACATAAACTTTTGATTTTAAAAAACTGTGTGATGTGACCTCATCTTGTTGAACCCACATGTCCTCTTTTCCTTGCTCTTCCATTTCAGGCGCAAGAAAATTTCGAATCATATCTTGTATTGTTCAGCAGTAACATTAGCTGCAACACCTTGGTCATTTTCAAAAAAAATAGGGATCAATGATGTTTCCAGCATGAATACCACACCATAGAGTTGTTTTTATTGGATACAATGATGTTTAATGAATTAATGTAGGATTCTGTGTTCCCCAAAAGCGACTGTTCTGTATATTGACACGACAACTGAGAAAAAAATAAGCTTCATAGCTTATTATCAATTTAGACGAAAAATCTTCTATTTCACCAGAGAGCCTTAGGATTGTATTACTGTACTCAACTCCTTGATCAGAATCTCGGATCTTTCGTTAACAATTTTTGGACTAATTGAATTTTGTACGGGAACATTTTCAAAATTCGCCTTAAACTGCGTGCAGAAATGTGTAACTGTGAACCACGTTTACTAATTGATGTTTCTAGAGATTCTGCAACACTATCGCGTACCAGAGCCACATCCGACCCGTTGCCTTCCAGAACGACGCCTATCTGCAGTCGTACCGTACTGTCAAAAATTCGTAATCGATAAATTGTGGCTTTGTGAGGCACTGGACGATTAGGATATTTTTGACGCAATTTCCGTCACATAACCAAGATCAAAAAGGCAATCGAAATGGTAGCGGGGCTTTTGACCCACCTGTTAATATGTGCTTGATACTTACTGAGAATCATTTGTATATAATGATTGTGATATTATTCCAACCATACCTCGAAAGTTATAATATTTCTGTTGAAAATATTGTTTGATTGATACTGAAGTTTTTTCTGGCTATCCATTAATCAATCTATATCACTAAAATGGTTATAATTTGCCAAATTATAAGGGCTTTTATTATGATCGAATGGAGCCTGTTTAACGTTGGAATTTGATGTATCAATATAATTATATTTTTTATTTTAATCTATAACAATTATATTATTTTATCTATATATTTGTTTTATATGTATTTGTATAAGTTACTAAAATCTAATGAACGAGTATTGTACCAATACGAGCAAAGATACAATGATGGTATTCTTCAGGATGGCATCGCTCGACTACCGGTTCCAAAACCGGTGAAAACATACTTGGAAACATTAAAATGGCCTACCCCACCCGCCGTATTCTCCAAATCTTGCCCCTTCTGATGACTACTTGTTCCGTCATATCAGTCGTAACCTATATGAGCAGCGCTTGACTTCTTTTGGAGATACCAAAAAATGAATCGATCTATGGATAGACAAAAGATTCGTCGTTTTCTTGAGATGGAATCCGTAAAATATCTGAAAAATAGGAAAAGTAACGACTATCGATGGACAATAGTTTGAATAAAATACATTATAACGATTTTCGCAATAAAGTTTAAAACGAATGTTTTAAAGTAATTTGTAGGCCTAATATAATCGTCCAGCCAATAAATAATAATTATTGGGCTTAATTAATCTTCCATTGATTTTGACTAAAATTTACTCAGTCAGCACTGAAGCGACACTTGTTAATGATGATATATTTCTTTTTATCAGAAAGTTATTTCACATAATTCTCTTCTGCTTCACTTGTTTTTTTCTTTTTTAAACGGAATTTCGGCTTACTTGGCATAAAACGAATTGGACCGACCGTTTGGCGCATGACAGGGGTACGTCTCCAGAGAGAACGATCTCTACCTTTGTCCACAGTCGAAATCAAGTCAAAGAATGAGTTTTCTCGAGCGATAGAGAAAATGTAGTGAGGGCGTTTATTGATGTTTAAATATTTCCTAATTCGTTTTGGCTTTTGTCGTCGTTTCCTGATAATGGGATGCTTTTTCGGTGAACTGTTAGTTAGTACGTGTCGTTGGAGATGTTATTTTTAGTTCAGAGCTGTAGAAGATTTATATTTTCGATTATTTTGTATTCAATATTATTATTACAAGATAAATCACTGTGCTGTAAGACCAAAGAGTGGCTTATCATTCAATTATAAAGTCTATTTGGACCTATGGAGTTCAAATACGCGGTTGTACTAAAACATCAAACCGCTTAGTAATCAAACGTTGCTAAAATAGACTTCTACGATTAGTTACCAATGTTTATTGCTATGTAAACCATGAATAATTGCAGGATGGCTTCGAAATCAAACGGATTTACGAAGTTATCTAAAATTTCGCATTAAAACATGCAACAAGGTTACTGAATCACATAATTGTGAGAGAAATAGTGGACAATGCACAGAAATTCAGAAGACTGAAGCGAACCAAAGTTCATGAACTTGTAGAGTGTATAAGTGTCTTAACTTTAATTTAAAAAGTCTAATTTAATTTAATTAATTTGTGAAATACATACTGTCTTGCTTGTGTACTGATGTAAGTGCAATAGAACAATAGTAATAAATTATATAAATAAATAAAAATAAAAACAAAGCGTATCTAATGTAAAATCTAATAAAAAAACCATGATAAATTCAAATTTTAATTAAAATTGAGTGTTTAATTAGGCATGTAAGAGTACATTTCCAATATATTATAGATTAATATATCTATTTAATCATAAATGAATTAATTTATTATATGCTTATATGATAAATATACGCCACAAGAACAAGCAGAAATAGTGACAATATTTCTTGAAAATAATCGTTCCATTATTGCCACTTAGCGGAAATTTCGTCAAAAATATTCTAATCGACCAGTGCCTCACAAAACCACAATTTATTATTGTACTACAGCAGGCAGATCTCGTTCTGGAAGACAACGGACGTCTCGTAACGATGAAAATGTGGCTCTGGTGCGCGATAGTGTTGCACAGTCTCCAGAAACATCAATTCGGAGACGTGGTTCCCAGTTACACATTTCTGCACGCAGTGTAAGGCGAATTGTAAACACTGATTTGAAAATATTCCTGTACAAAATTCAGTTAGTCCAAAATTGCAACAAAGAGATACTGATCAGCGAGTTGAGTACAGTAATCTAATTCTAAGATTGTCTGGTGAAATTGAAGATTTTTCGTCTAAATTAATAATGAGCGATTAAGCCCATTTTCTTCTCAAAGGCGACGTCAACAAGTCAACAGTTGGTTTTGGGGAACACATTATCCTCAATTGATTCATGAAACATCATTGCATCCACTAAAAACAACTGCATGGTGTGATATTCATGCTGGAAACACCATTGGTCTCTATTTTTTTGAAAATGACCAAGGTGATGTAGTTACTGTTACTGCTGAACGGTACCAAGACATGATTCGAAATTTTCTTGTGCTTGAAATGGAAGAACAAGGACTAGAAGACATCACAGCACACAAAGCTCGTTCAACAGTTCAATTATTGAATGACGTTTTTCCACAAAGTCTAATTTCACGAAGTGGCGATTTAGCATGGCCAGCCAGATCTCCGGATTTAACAGTACCAGGCTTTTTATTACGGGGTTTTTAAAAATCAAAAGTTTATGTGAATAAGCACCAAACCATTCAACATCTTAAAGAAAATATTCGTCACGAAACTGAAGAAATTTAGCCTCAAATATTGCTTGATGTCGAAAAAGGATGTAAGGACCAAGTAAACTTTTTATGAAAACCAAATTTACTTATCTTTTCTTTGAGCAAAGTTATAGGCAATCAAAGTGGTAAAGGGAGTTCTGACATACGTTGTATATTATATGTAACAGGCCTGAATAACCTCGACAATATTAACGACCTTTTACGTTTCGTAAATCACCGTAAACATTCAGAAGTGGAATTTAGACAAAATATAATTTTTACATTTCCTTATTCTATAAGTTTTCTTTGAACCAAACATCTAGCTCAGGAAGAAATCAGCTTTTTAAGTTAACTTTTTATTATAATTTCTGTATTTCTTTTTCAAAAGCAATTTATTAATATAAATTTCAAATATTAATCAATGATATACGTTTAGTTTTGATTTTTTCTTCTTTTGATCCTTTAATCTACTGATTCGCACGAACCTCTTTGAAGCTTACCATTAAGAGAATAAACTTCTGGAATATCAATTTTCAAGGCGCAATAATATTTAACTGAGTAAACAAGTAACGCTTTGTTCATATCTAGAATATTCTTTGGATTTGAAACAAGATATGATAGTGCTTCATTGAGTAACAATTATTGAACATATGCGAGTTTAAATTGATCTGTTAAGAAAACCATAATTACTTTTTCTGAACCAGAAGTATATAACATATTACAAAGATTGATATGCGGCAGATATATGTTAGTTTAATGCTACTTACGTACAATATAAAATATTAATCTATCTTAGAATCTGGAAGCTGGAATTTGCGTGGCTTTGCAGTTGTTTTTAACGAACTTTCCAGAAGATTACTTGACTGACATCACTTTAGCCGAGATCGAGACCGAACAACCCCTTCTGGACCATATTGAAAACGCTGTAAACCAATATCCGCATTTGTCGGTAAGTATAAGTAGAGTTTTAGTTTGGATTGGTTAGTTTCTAAATCAAATAAAATTATTACATTTACTTACTGTCTCTTAGAAATATAGAAATTCTACAATTTCCACTATTTCAATATATTTAAACTTTAATAAACCTTAACATTTCTTAAGAAAATTCACGTAAAACGGATATTTAGACAGATAAAAAATAGCTCGCAGTACATTATATATTCACAAAATAAACTTTTTAAAACTAATGAAGTTTGACAGGACTTTAGGACACTTTCTGAAAAATTATTTAGAACCTGGCTTCACTAAAAAAACACCTTCATGCTAACAACGTTCTTGAAGTTTAAACTAAGGTTACTGACGAATTAAAGAAAATGGATTATGGAAATTTAAAAAGTTAATGATGATTTTTCCCAATATACTCATTTTCGCAGATCTGATTCAGTTTCATTGTGATGTCTTTCTTAACAGGATCCTTCACCTAATACTACTTAATTACAATAATTCAAGAGAGATTGTTGAAATACTATTTAGTATTTCAACATCTTCAAATTATCGCTCTTTAGTGGTACGTATTTTGTGTTGGAGACAATATTAGACCATTATTCAATGATATGGCTGGTCAGATAATACTCGAAAGGTACTGTAAGTTAGATATTGATTTTTGTATTAATATTATACACAATAATCTTTAATTTTGTATATATAGGTCAATAAAACAGCCAATGCACGTCATCAAAATTTGTGATGTCAAAATGTCGCAATGTTACCTCATCATATTTGATTTTTGATTTAGACATTTTGCCGGTTTATAACTAATTATTATCACTAATATTTTCAAGAATTTTTGATATTTGGCAACACGGTCGAAATTGACATATATAGGCGAATTCTGAGAAATCTGTTCCGAGTGAAAAACGATTTTTAAATCTCTACTAACTGCAATTGACAGTATATTCGACGTCATCTATGACGAGCATTGGCAGTTTTATTGGACGGGCTACGGATTTATTAGAAACATCTTTTTATTTTCAGTTGACTATTACAACTGTGAAAACAGCGAACAAAATACCCATGGAGAAAGAAAATCCAACCTTTGTCGTATTTAACGGTTATATTAATGAAGACATTGTGGAATTATTATCTCGCCTTAATGTGTTCGTGTTAATAAGATCCAGCAAAGATATTCTTTCTTATCCTGAAATTGTTTCCATCTGCGAATTTTCTTACAATGAAGAAATGTATTCGGTTTTGCGTCGGGTAAGTAATAATATAAATGATTTTTTTTAACAAGTGAATAATTTATATAATAATTGAGCAATATTTTAAGTTTTTAAGTATTTTAAGTTGGTTTAAAATAATTGCCACTAATAAGGAATATTCTAACCATTGTCTCAGTATCTCTTTGTATTTCATAACTCTCCTGCAGCACTGCTGTATTCCTGGATATATCCCAGTTTTGGATAAAATGTTAAATGTTAGTTAACTATGTTGAAATTATTTAGGACACAATAGCCAAGTAATAGAAAAAGTTAAAAACTGGCGAGTCTAAAAGAATTTCGATGGAGACATAATCCATATAAGAAAATATTATGCCAATATATTTTCAAATAATACATGAAAAAACTAAACTTGCTAATAAACGTATTGGGAGATAAATTCAAACAAAATAAAGGAGTAGCATCGCTATACTGCTGTGATATGATAACTACTGCCTACAGGATAACATAGATAAGAAAACAACTCTAAAAGGTCTTTTTCACTAAATACCTTCATAACTAAAAGGGAGGAGAAAGAAGCTAAAAACAATTGTTGAATACATTGTGGTTAATAATGTGTTATTTTTACTTGTTTATGTATCTGATACATTTTAAAGTGTTTGCAGCATTCTATGAATTCTTTGTTTCAAACTTTCGATTTCTGATTACCGTTTCTAGTATTTGCTAAGCTTTCATATATGTTCGGAAAAATAACATTTTTGTAGTACGATTTGTCCTTTGCTTCAAAATAGGCCTCAGTTTCGGCGATCACCTCTTCATTCGACGAAAATTTTTTCCGAGCGAACATTCTTTTGAGATCTGAGAATAGGAAATAGTAGCTGGGGGTCAGATCTGGAGAGTACGGTGGATGAGGAAGCAATTCGAAGCCCAGTTCGTGGATTTTTGCCATCGTTTTCACTGACTTGGTGAAGCAACACTTTCTTTTTCTTCAAATGCGGCCGTTTTTCAGCGATTTAGTCCTTTAAAAGGTCTAATAACGCTATATAATAGTCGCTGTTGATGGTAGCTTTAGGATAGCGCTTTTTCAAGATAGTCAATGAAAATTATTCCATGCGCATCCCAAAGTACAGACGCCATAACCTTGCCAGCCGACTGTTGCGTTTTTCCACATTTTGGAGCGGGTTCATCGTGTACAGTCCACTCGGATAACTGTCGATTGGACTTCGGAGTGAAATGAAGCAGCCATGTTTGATCCATTGTCACATATCGATGCAAAAACTTGGCTTTATTGCGCTTGATCATCTTCAAACACTGCGCCGAGTCATCAACTCGTTGTTGTTTTTGATCAGAAGTGAGCTCGCGCAGCACCCACTTTCCACGTAGTTTTCTCATACCCAAATATTCGTGAATTTTACACGTTTAGTTGATATCTTTTTTAGTGTTTGCTATTTCATTCAATTTCAATTTACGGTAATTCAAAATCATTTTGTGTATTTTTTTTATGTTCTCGTCAGTAATAACCTCTCTTGGGCGTAAACTGCGTTCACTGTCTTCGGTGCTTATTTTGCCAAGTCTAAACTTAGCATACCAATCCTTGATGGATGATTTTCCTGGAGCATTGTCCGGAAACTCCGCATCAAGCCAAGTTTTTGCTTCAACTGTATCTTTTTCCTTCAAAAAGCAATATTTTACCAATACGCGAAGTTCCTTTTTATCCTTTTTTTTTCAGAATAACAAAAGTTGCTTCTCTCAAAGTGCTATAATTCAGAAACAAATGATCCCATAGCTGTCAAGTTTATACACACATCTTTTGAGGGTTAGGGCTAATTAAAAAATATATGAATTTAATTTTAGTAGCACCATCTATTTTTAAATAGACCTGTTATATATACTGCGTTGCATGGTATTCATATCAACTTCTCTAACCTCTGTATGTCAAATTAATGTCAAAAATAGTGGTATCTTTTGGTAGGTGAAGATATTTTTTCCTCGTCTATTAAAATGGAATATAAAAGTCAATATCTAACGTTCCAAAAATTAAAATAAAATTCATTTTATCGAAACCCACATTTTTCTAAGAACGCTAATCTTTGTTCAACCGAACCTTTTTATATATTCTGAAACATCATAGATATAGGGATTTTTTTTACACTTTACTTAAAAGAGAATAGATATATTATATTAGAATAGTGTAAAGTATAAAGCAATTTATAAGAACTTGCTAATCGATAACTTCCCGGCGAGTCCTGAAAATGAATAATGCTTCTTAATAATGTTCCACCAACGACAAAAAAAATGTAATTTACCATTCCGTTACAAAACATTAATTTCAGTCTCGGAAAGTTTGAAAATTTATTCCAATCAAAGCAGACAGTTTGTAATCACATTCAATATAATTTTTTTCATGGAAATCCAAATATCATTTCGATCGATCCGTATAACGCATCTCCAAGATTATGTATTATATAACCGAAGAGAATTGACTGGGATTTCTTTAATAAGAGGGTTTAAGTAGTGTTGGGAACAATCGACTGAAAACAGTCGAAACAATCGATAGTCGCAAAACAGTCGAAAGAATCGATAGTCAAAAATCTAGCGACTGAAAATAGTAATTACTATTTTCAGTCAAATGCACGGTTCGACTGTTTTGATCATTTCGTGATGTTAGACGAAGATGTACGAACCATCTCCTCTATAAATTATGAAAGAGGAAAGGACGGAGATAACTGCTTCGAGCAGTTAATTTTATATGTGCTAATATTTTCCAACGGTAGTATAAGCGAGTCTTAGATGTACATATTCTTTCACGTACTAACTTTAAAATAGAAAAGGAGAAAAGTAATTACTGAATACTATTAACTTACAACTAATAATTTCATTTTAAACGAAGTAGAACTACTTTTGTATTTGAATGTTCTGTGGATCTGTAAAAAGGAATGCAATTTTACTATATAAATAATTTCTTTCCAAATGGAATAATATTCTACAAATGTTTTATCGTATTTTGAAATGTTAATTGCAATTTTTGAATAATATACTATAATAAATATAGACAACACAATAGAACTTAAACAAAACCTAAAAACTAAATAAGTAAAATAACCATAAGTATTAAATAAAAATTATAACATATACCTAATCATAGAAAAAACTAATTCATGACATAATTAAAAATAATCGTACAATAACTACTAGAGCTTTTTTAAATAAAGTAAACGCTTTATTTATTATTGAACGGAAATATTTTTTAACAAAAATCGAGAGAATAACAGTCAAAAGTATTTTACTATTGATCATTCACAATTTTACCCTATTACATTAACAATCTTGAAATATATCGTTCCTAAATAATACTATATTAATATACAATATATTGTTATCTATAAGCAAACTATCAAAAAGATCATAAAACTATATATATTACGTATGAATCTATGTAACCATAAATTGGGTAAATTTTTGTCAAGGTAGCGGCTAGGACGACATAGCCAGAACGTTAAAAATCAGTAGAATGAAACTAGTAGAATCAAAAATAGTAACTAAAAGTACACGACTGGAACAGTGCATAGTAAAAAGTAGTCAATTACTAAACAGTCGATAGTCGATTTCAGTCGATAGTTCCCAACACTAGTTTCAAGAATCTAAATTAGGGTAGCTTTTTATTCAATTTAGTTTATAAATCCTAACACCTTACCACATGTCATGGTAATCTGGTATACCATTAACTCATTTCCATTAATTTTCTGTTCTTTCCATAAGAATACTGGTTATTTATAATAGATAGTTAAAATTTATTTATTCAAAGCATCGGTTATTTGATTCCATACATTTTGTTCATCTCTCAGACGATTTATGGATGTCATTTCAAGAGAATAATTTCTCTATTGAGCTGAACCATTCCTCGAGCCATTTGTGAAGCGAAGTGACGACTCTGTAAGCGCGTAAAACGCCTTTTTTGATAGCGATTCGGTTCATTTTCAACTTTTCTTTTGTTTGTTTTTGATATTCGTCCAACAATACCGCACCTTCAAACATTTTCGGACTACCAGGAGGTTGTTTGTTTTGAACATTGAAATCATTATATTTAAACTGTCGAAAGTACGCTTCTTCTATTTGGTTATCTTTTGATGAAATAAGAAATGTAATGCCTATCGTAAATGCAAGTTTTCAGGCACAAAACTCGAAATTTTAAGAAAAATCAACGTCAGTAGAATAAATCGACTTATGTATAAAATCATAACATTAAATACTTGATTGGCTAGTAAAATCTGGTGAAAAAACCGGAAAGTTATTACCTGATAGTTAGCAAATACATTAAAGGGGTCACCAAATGATTGAACATCAGCTTGTGAAAGTCATCTAAATTAACTAAACACAGAAATGTCAACTATTTGAATTTAATCATTGGATTAAAGTAGTCATTGGACTACTTTAAGACAAAACCTTTAATTATGAATGTAATTATATAGTCGAATTGATGAATGAATTATGCTAAATGTATTTACATCTGCTGTATAGTTTAGACTAGTAACTATTGGCTGCCTGTAAATTGATTTGTTATTGGCGCATTGAAGGTATAAGAGATGAAAAATTAATAGAACAATTAGAGGAGCGCTGAACTAAATATATCACTCCTGAAAAAGAGTATTTTGTTATTGGAAGCAGTTAGATCTAGAATGTAAAAGAGACCTAAAATTTCTAATTAAAATAACTAAAATCTGTTCATTATGTATATTAATAAAATAGTAATAATATAACGAATTAAATATTCATATATGCATATACCGTAATTTTAAAAATCTGATTTTAACTTTGGTACGTATTTTCCCTTTGACCGAGAATAAAACGCCGTTTTATTAAATTTTCAGACTTTTATTAAATATTGATCCATATATATGAATAGGTATATGCCTTAAATAAATAGATAACAGTTAATAGAATAATTATAACAATGCTGTAATTGAAATTTAAGGATATATAACATCATTTTTTATTTTTATTTTATTTGAATTCGGAAAATTGATTTTTCATTCGGATATTTCCTAGTGTTGTTTTCTTTAATTACCCGAAATCACCATTAACTAATATGTTTCTTTCTAAGCATTTATCTATGTTAAATGTATGTCTAAAACACATATTTAGTAACATACCAGGTCAATTGAAAAGTCTCCGGCTTGACATATAGACGGCGCTACTAGAATTACATCCATATGTTTTTTAGTTAGCCCTAACCATCAAACGATGCGCGTATAAATTTGACAGCTGTCGGATCATTAGTTTCTGAATGATATCATTCTGACTAAAGAAACTTTTGTTTACTGTGAACAAAATTGATAAAAAGGAATTTCGCGTATTAATAAAATATTGCTTGAAAAAATACAGTTGAAGCGAACACTTGGCTTGATGTCGACTTTCTAGACACTGCCCCAGGAAAATCGATCATCAAGGTTAGGTATGCTAAGTTTAGATGTGGGGAAATGAGTACTGAAAACTGTGAACATAGTGGAAGCCCAAAACATGTTGGCTACCGACGAAAACATTTAAAAAATCCACAAAATGATTTTGAATTACTGTACATTGAAATTGAATGAAATAGCAGATACTCTAAAGATATCAATTGAATGTGTACATCATATCAGTCACTTGGGTATGAGAAAGCTCTGAGCAAAGTGGGTGCCGTGCGAGCTCACTTTTGACTAAAAACAACGACGAGTTGATGATTCGGAGCAGTGTTTGAAGATGATCAAGCGTAATAAACCCGAGTTTTCGGGTGGATATGTGACAATGGATGAAACATGGTTCCATGATTTCACTCCAAAGTTCAATCGACAGTCATCCGTGTGGACTGCATACGATAAACCCGCTCCAAAGCATGCGAAAACGCAGCAGTCGGCTGGCAAGGGTATGGCGTCTGTATTTTGTGATGCGCATGGAATAATTTTCATTGACTACCTTGAAAAAGGAAGAACCATCAACAGCGACTATTACATACCGTCATTGGACCGTTCTAAGTACGAAATTGCCGGCCGCATTTGAAGAAAAAGAAAGTTTTGCTTCACCAAGACAATGCACCGTGTCACAAGTCAATGAAAACGATGGCAAAAATCTATGAATTGGGCTTCGAATTGCTTCATCATCCACCGTATGCTCCAGATTTGGCTCCTAGCGACTATTTCTTGTTCTCAGATCTCAGAAAATAATGCTCGCTGGGAAGAAATTTTCATCGAGTGAAGAGGTGGTCGCCGAAACTGAGACCTATTTTGAAGCAAAGGACAAATCATACTACAAAAATGGTATCGAAAAATTGGAGGATTGCTATAATAAGTGTATCACCCTTGAACGGAATTATGTCGAATAAAAAAAACTAATTTTGCCAAAAAATGTGTTTTACTATGGTAAGCCGGGGATTTTTCAATTGGCCATCTATAGCAACCTGTTATAATAGAAAAAATAAAATGATTTCGAACTTTTGATTTCCAGATTATAGGCGCCTTTATTGACTATAATTAGCCGGCGTTTCGCAATTGTTACAGTTGGTATCTTCAGGGTGGGAGCCTTGAAACTTCGGCTATTCTAGTTAAGCTAGTTATTATTTTAGTGGCTGTCACTGTCGAGTAATTAGGCCATAAGGACTGACAATGCTTTTTCTTGGTTCGTTGATTATTTAGAAGGTCGGATATGATTGCTCTCGTAACCATTATCTTTGTTTAGATTGTTTTGGTGTTTATAAATTCCAAGACTGTCTCGATGCTTCCTCTCAAAACAGTCTTGTAAAGTTTTGTTGATGTTGGCCAAAACTGACTTGACCTTGTGTTCATATTTTTCACATCGTTGATGCTCTTTTTCTTTTTTCCTTTTTTTACTATATACACTTATACACATTTACAGGAGCTTTTGTTTGTTACCTTTAACAGACCGTTTCTTACCCTATAATACCTGAATATAACTTGAGTTGAGACTGTTGTTGACTGTTGAGAGTTAGAGTTTTTCTTCAGTGTTTTGCTGATGTCCTTTATTGTTCTATGAAGGAAGGAATTTTGAGATTTACTAAGGAACATTTTTCGGTTTCATCTTCGATTGCATCTCCTTTAACTTTTTCATTACCATTGCTGCTTATTGTAATCCTTTTTGAGAAGTGTTTGGTATTTTTATGGGAGCACGATATATAGATTGTTGTTAAATTGTTTATATCTGTTTCTGTATCTTCGTTTTTATCAACAGATCTCAAAGAGATTTACGCTTGTGTATTTCTAATTCTTGCTTTCTAATTCTCAGAAGGAGTTTTCCCAATTCTCGTTATTTTATTGTTTTCCCTTCTTATTTAGACCCTGTTATTAATCATTCTAGGTTGGTTCTTTTAGCAATTATAACTATATATTAAAAGTCAACATAGTTCTTCAGGACATTATAATCTTTTCAAATAAAATAAGTTTCACTGTTAAAAGCAATATGTGTTTTATATATATATATATTTTAAAACCACCTTGTCATATTAGTATTCATATAAAATAACTTTCAAGGTAATATAAAGCTGTATTTTGCCATATGGGCCTTTTAAAGGGCTGTACGTTATTGGATCTGTGGCTGAATTTTATGACCTGAACTTTCAATCGTAAAACGATGCAAATTGGTTTCCTACCAAAGCTTACCAGGTGATATAACCGGCGATATAAGTTTTCCACTTACATAAATGGCCTTGCCGTGTGATAGTTTGGTTTAATTCTTATACTTTTTTAAGAAAAAACTCACTGCAATAGCTAGTCACAAAAATAACTTATTTTTAATTGTTTATTAAGAATCCCTTGTATGTTTAATATAGCATCCCATAAATTGTGAATCAAATTTAATATCGGTACCCGGAGGCATTATTTAGGATAAAGTGAAGCCGTTACGTCTTTTTTGTGTACCCTGGCCCTAACAAAATTTTTTGTCGAATGTGGCAATAAACCTCATAGGTCAAAATGTTGGAGCATTGAATAAAATATCGCTCTTATAGAACAGGGTGCAAACAATGGGAATAAAATTTTATTTATCGCTGCATGTGAATATGAGCAAATATTATTTATATGTTAATTCGCGTATATTTGTTATTCCCCAGTTGTTCCAAAATTCATATTTGATTTTAAAAAAACACATTGCAAAGCAAAACTGTTTGCCAATGTTTGGAAAGTTGTAATGACGTTTCGAGAAAATTTTGTCCTTTCATAATAATTGAAATAAAAATACCACTTATTTGTCATTAAGCGAAAAAAAGGACTAAAATGTTGATATTATTTTATATTTTTGTATTTAAATATTTTGATACAAAGTGAAACATGGACAGAAAGAAATAGCATGAAGAAATAATCAACAGCAGCATGTCTGGTGAATATGACGGGTGGGTCTATATTTTAAAGTAAATGTTTGCTAATGAGTTTATATTAAAAATATTTGGCTTAGCTGTCGATGTTGAAGCATAGCTAAATGATTTTGTTGACTTTTCCATCCCATCAATTACCTAATACTATATTAGGTGTTTGTATATATTTTGATAATTTTTTTACTTTAAAAAAGCATCTACTAATAAAAATGGGTACGGTATATATTCCCTACAACTCTTTCTCATATTTATGTCAACATGGCGCTGACGTGTCAAAAGAACGATGATCTCTTAATCCAAAGAGTCTTCATGTGGCTTTAGCGTTTTATGCCTTTAAACTATACAAAATTTGATCCATATATTTTTATATCAGTTTTAAAGACCTTTTTTAAACGTTAAACATATATCACATGGGTTGAAAAGTCCTGGACGTGGTTTAAGTAGAAGAAAATGCGTTTTTTTTGTCCAAAATTGGCTTTATCCATCATCGTAATCTCCATCCAGAGCCACCCACTAATTCCATCTCCGCTCTATCATTGCAATACCACTTTTGTAGAACGATTTATCTTGTGTCTCAACATAGGTTTCAGTATCAGGGATAACTTCTTCGTTCGAGTGAAATATCTTACCAATGAGCACTATTTCGAGGTCTGTGAACAACCAGTAATCGCTGATAGCCTAATCTAGCAAATATGGTAAATGTGGGAGCAATTCGAAGATTAATTCGTGTAGTTTTGTCATTGTTTTGATTGACATGTGATATGGTGTATTCTGTTAATGAAGCAAAATTTTATTCTTTGCCATATGCGGTCCTTTCTTTGCAATTTCGGCCTTCAAACTCTCTAGAAACACTGTGCAATATTCACTGTTGATGATATTTCTCTTCTCAAGATAGTTGATGAATGTTACGCCATGCACAACCCAACATACCGAGACCATAACCTTTCTAGCTAGGTTGTGCTTTTGGGCGCTTTAGATAAGGTTCAGTAGTTGCTGTCCACTCTGTTTTGATTTCTGTGTGAAATGATGGATCCATCTTTCATACATTAAACATAGCCAAACATTGCACAGAATCGTCACCACGTCCTTGTTTGTGGCGAACATTGAGTAAACGCAGCACCCACTTTGAACAGTTTTCTCATACTCCAGTACTCATGTAATACCAAAACCAACACGTTCTTTTTATATCATTACGACATTAGCTAACTTATGTTATGTATTTTGATGTTTTCTGGTGTTACCACCTATTTTGGATATTCACCGCGTTCTGAATCATCGGTGACTCTTCGACCACGTTTGAAGTCAACAAACCAGCGTTTTATTGTTGTTTCTGATAGAGCGGAATCCTTATAACTCTTTTCAGGCCATTGTTCCGCTTGAATGCTGTTTTTTCCCCTCAGGAAGCAGTGTAAAATTAAAACAAGAAATTGTTTTTGATCCATTGTTTTGCAAATAACAAAATTAGTGTAATTTTTAGCACAATAACTCACAAACTCAAATTAATATTCTAATTTTAGCAGCTTTATTTTGAAGGTGAGTACTAATTGAGAAAGCTATAATGTAAAAAGACTAGGGCCATCTATGCGTCAGCTCCGGGAATTTTCAGCCCATGTGTTATTCGTTAAAAATACAGACAAATATCTGCATTGGATAGATGTGAATGTGGGTAAAGTTTTCACCTATTGTTCAACAATTTTTGGTGAGGCATGTGACGACGCTATGAAGACATTTTGTTAGAACACCAAAGATTTATAAGCCTTTAAAAAATATCGATATCTTGCATCAGCTTCGACACAATTGACACATCAAGTTATTTATGTGCTAATATCCTTCATTTCAATGATATTAACTATAACATTCATTTTCAGGTAAACAACACTGAAGCAATCTTACTGACCGTCAAGGATCATACAATAACCAGCCAGAATATTCAAAAGTCACCGCCCAAGTGGTACAGCGAGCTGCAAAGAACCCGAGACTCGGCCTTGTTAAGCAACAAGAGGATTTTCCTTCAGTCTCGAGTGATACCTCAAGAAGGCTTCAGTAATTTTGTCAAAGAACTAAGATCGCAACCAAACATGGAGGACGTGCGATTTTTGTTCAATTTGAGTAACGACAACATGAATCTGAAGGACATATATCGCAAAGATCTACCACTAACTATTATAAAAGATGGCGTTCATAGTTCGTTTTTGCCTATACCGGTCAAGTTTAAAAATCAAGTATCTTCATGCTATACAACCAGTAATGTTATTGATGGTGTTTCAATCAAGTACCTCGGAATAAATCGAGACGATGAAACTTACAATCAGTCCAGCGACACCATCGAGTTAGGTCCTCTCGATTATTCTGGCTACGATGTCAGTTCTGGTAGAAAAATTACTGGATTGGCATCATTTGATAAAGATGGGTTCAGGTTAGTCTTGGATCCTGTGTTTAAGTGGGAAATACCGGCTAATTATCCGTTGGAAGATGGAGTGACATTGCCTTATGCTTATATTGTTGTAAGTATTCATTTTCTTCATTTAATTGCTATGCTAATTGATATTTAATTTAAATGCGTTATTAAAAAAGCTACGGCACTGGCAGTATTAGTTATTGTTAGTTAATATCTTCTTCTTATATTTATTTGGTAAAACCTTTAATTCTACATTTGGGTGGAAAATAATTACATGATGACGGGTACATAGAGTAGGGGATAAAATCGAGTAAATTGAAAAAAAGATGGAACAAATAAGTGAAATCATCTGAAACGTTAAAAGGAAGAAGGATGGATCAATTTTTTATATTAACAAAGTACAAAGAATCGAAATACCGAAGGACAATAATTTAAGGAAATTGAGGAACAAATGTGGATAAGAAATTGTTAATTGATCAAGAGATATAGAAACTGGAAGAAATAGAGAGACAGAGGGAGGAAAATTGAAGAATATGGTGGAGAACAAAATAATAATACCATGAAATTGTCCTGTACAATATACATTGCGTCAATCGATATCATTTGGAGACCTATTATATTTTTGGATGTTGACCAAGAAGTGGTTAGAGTCATTTCCCATAATTGTGGAAATTTTACTTTTCTACCGGTATAACATGAACCATTAGGTTGACCGCTGTGTCTCAATGTCATACAATTATAACTGATTTATTTTTACCATAAATGTAAATAGACCACGATGAAGTGGAATATAGGAATTCTTGTTGGAGTTATGTTAATGTTATAAAATTAGTGAGATATAATATAACATTAGTATGTCAGTAGTGGATTAAAGTGCTCTAACAATTTTGAGAAAGAGGCTAGTCCTATCTAAAACATCTAGAAAACTACTTTAGAAGCATTCATTCATTTAAAACGTTTATTGAGGCTTCATGTTCTTTTCTTCGTATTGGAATAAACATGCGCGGCAAAAGTCCTGATCAACGAGTTGAGTAAAGTAATGTAGTCCTAAAGCTGTCTCGTCTAAATTGATAATGAGCGTTGAAGCCCATTTTCTTCTCAGCTGACACGTCAATAAACAAAACAGTCGGTCTTGGGGAACATATAATCCTCAATTAACTCATGAAACGTGACTGCACCCACTAGAAACAACTGCACGGTGTGGTGTTCAAGCTGGAAACATCATTCGTCCTTACTTTAATGAAAATGTCCAAGGTGTTACAGTTTTTCTTACTGCTAAACGGTACCAAAGCGTGATTATGGAGGAGTATGGTTTAAGCAAGATTGGGCCACAGCATACAAAGCTCGTTCAACAATTCAATTACTAAATAAGGTTTATCTACGAAGACTAATTTCGCGAAGTGGCGATTTAGCATGGTCAGCCAGATCTCCGGATTTAACAACACCAATCTTTTTCCTAAGAGCCGAAAGATTCATAGTGAATCGCTGTGAGCATTTAGCCGATATAATTTTTCAAAAGATGTAGTAATAGGTAAGAGTAATATCTGGGAATACGACAAATGGGATAAAATATCTGGATTAAGTGTTTCCATGTAAAACTTGATGTTGATTTTGATCGGTGTAGTTTTGGCGATTGTTTATAATAATTGAGATAGAGAGTCTTAATGAGATTCTAGTTTAAAAATGACATCAAGTTGATCCCATTAAAAACACAACATAAGATTTATTTAAGTATATTCGGCTTTCTTCATGATATGGCGGTTTTTATGATTTTTTTTCAATTATGGTAAAGGGTCAGTGTATAGACTTGATTTTTTTTATTATCGGTGACTCAACGCTGAAAATAACTCAATATGTTTGCTTTGCGAGCACCAATTCACCTTTCGAACATTGGGGTTCAACGTTTCTCGATTTTAATTTATATAAAACCCAATGTTCTTGTTTTTGAAGCGTTGCTAATGATGTTAAATGATCTAAAATTATTCTTTTCTTATCTTTGATGATAATTTTCTTTCAATATTTCTTCCGGTTCTACGTTTCTGCACATTTTTGTTACATTCATTGCCAAATTCATCTTTAAAATTTTGAAAGCGTTAACTTAATTCTTTTTTAATATTTTATTCAAATTAAACAATATAGAATAAATATTGATGACATATGGTTATAAGTTATGTCATTGGCTGATGTTAACTATTATGATATGGTAGTTATAAATACTATTTCAGGAAATTAATATTTATTGTTTCTGTAGGCCAACTATATTCTACATGTCAAAACCAGATTGAAACGTGGTAATACTATATTAGTGCATGCTGGATGCTCGGCAATAGGAATGGCCACTATCTCCATTGCTATAGCTCACGGGTGTCGTGTATTTACCACCATAACGACCCAAAAACAACTTGAAGTTATTAACAAACATTTCCCATACGTAAGTCTTAACTTTGATATCTAATTAATCATAAATACGAATATATATTCTATTAATTAATACACTAGTGTATTTTATATACATTAACAGTTTATTGATCCAATAATCAGGTGTACTATGTCAGTCTATAACAGTTTATAACATTATTTAAAATGTTATTCTAATTTGGATACATATCTTTCCAGCTTATTAAAAAAAAACAAAAAGTTATCAACAATTTGAAAATTCATGAAAGTTATTTTGTATATTATCAGAAGTTTTTTTGTTAAATATGGGGTGGACAAAAATAATTTTTGAACTAGATATAGAATAATATATCGACATTGACAATTTGACAACAAAAATATCTATTAAAGTTTCAAACTTATTCTCTCTTAAAATATTCATTGATAAACGTTTTTAATACAAAATATTGGATGTTATTAGTTAAATTTACCACTATTTCTTTATTTACTTAATTTTATTTTATTGCCTATAAATTAGAACTCAATTCCTTGAAATAATGTTATTATTGGCTTCCATTTGTTTGAAACTGATTATCTCTACTTTTAAGTGATATTTTTCAATCCAATTATTTGACTTAAGTTATTGTGCACTTGATTTTCTCAACACTTACATTTATATGAAATATAAATCGCTGTAAAATCAGTCATAAATATTTGACAACAGCAAAAATATCGATCCTTTGTATGGGAAAACAAAATTGTTGCTTTTACTAATATTCTCTCAACTACTCCATATTTTCTTACAATATAAACCTTCCCGGGACTTTCATAAATATTTGAAAATCAAAATGAACCAAATCGGTCCAGCTTTCCTCGAGTTTTAGCAAGACTAACCAACAAAAACAACTTGATACTTTTTGATTTAACATGCAACATGATTTAACAAGAAATTTATCTAGGATAAGCCGTGTAAATACTTATTTTGCAGTTAAAAGAGTATCAAATTCTCAAAGCCGAGAACTCTGCGTTTGAGCCAGTTGTTATGAACTACACCGGAGGAACTGGAGTGGATATTGTGGTGAACTGTCTATCGGGGAATTTGTTAACGTCTTCTTTGAACTGTGTAGGTTGCTTCGGAAGGTTCGTTCAGATCGGTAAGTAATTGGTAAACATTACTGAAATAATTAGTTTTCGATGAGGAAATTGTTTTACAGGCAAATATGACTTGGAGAATAACAGTATAGGAATGTTTTGCTTTTTAAAGAACATTTCATTCTACGCTGTTGATGTCGGCTCGGTGGATCAACTTTCCAATGATGTAAAATCAGAAATTAAGAAATACGTCCAAGATGGATTGGACGATTGCTCAGTGAGACCTCTATGGAGAACAATATATGATAAAGAAAATGTTACCGATATCTTAAGGTATGTTGTATGTAGACGTAATTTCTTTGATATATCTAAATCTAATATATGTGATTTTTTTCTATTTTAACTTAATATTTTCCAAATAAAGGAAGGTTATTTTGTTTTAATTTCAGAGAGACTGGTAAACCTAGCAATATTGGAAGTTCCATTATTAAAATTGATAAAGAACTGGTTCTTAGCCAATTTAATATGAACAATCCTAATCAGTTTGTTTGTGATGCCAATAAATCGTATTTAATTTATGGTAAGTTTTCATTAAATAAATCATTTTGACATTGCTAAATAGTACTTTTACATATAATTATTTATTATATGGGTATTTTTATGTATTAGTCATCATTTTCAATCTTCAGCAAGCATTCTTTTACTTCTTCAGCAAGAGGTTGCTATTGGTCTCGCGAAGCTTCTAACATAACATTATTCATAAAGATTCGTTTAATGCTGATGACATGAAACACGAACAGGTATTTTAATATGCTACTTTGAATTTGTTCATCGAATGTTGTTTATTATTATCTTATTTTAATCGAAAGTCTCTTTTAATACGATGTCATAGAGGAGCATGTAGAGTCTGCTGATTCAGATTCATTTTATTTATTTATTTATTACATTTTAATATCCTCCTCGGCATTAAGCTTACCTGCCGACTGGCGAGTGACCAACATAGAAATCATCCCAGAATACATCCGGTCTTGCCCAGCTTGGTTACTGGAGTAACCGAGATCATTTTCCTTGTCGGATTTTGCACTCTTGCCTAAGGACAATCACGAATGTTTAATAATCACAAACATAAATTTTGATTACGACCGAGCCCCAGCAGGATTCGAACTCGCGACTATCACAACAGCTGGACCGTCCTGTCGGCTTTACCACTGCGCCAACCATGCCGGCATTTTATTTATTTTAAATCCGATAATTATCTTAAGGTGGTTAACCCGAGACATTAGGAGGAATTCTATTATAGAAATATAAAAAGACTTTTTCAAATTTTTTGCGTAAAAAGTTAAGTTATAAATTTAAATGTTGCGTTAGGTAAAAAGTAATTTCGTCTTATTATATATTTTTATATCAAATTTGTTCATATGGACTTGAAACCATTCAATTGTTAATAAGAAATGTGCTATATTATTCCATTTTCCAGTTTTTGATAAATTCCAACATCTGAAAATTCTGGGCAATTTTTCTTCTTAATTCTCTTCTTTTTCACTTCAATGGTAAAGCCGACTTACCTCTGACGTCATGGAAGACATGACCTTTTTTTATTGATATATTCTGGCTATTGCATTACTTATTCCTAGTACAGTTAATGGTCTGCCCGATGGTTCAGATGCCATGATGAATAATTCCTGCTGTTCCACTAAACACTTGATATCTTTGCGGGCTCATCAATCGCAAGCATCTCTGGAACTCGAGCATGTTTTTAACATATATTTGTCTTACGTGAGTAATAAAATTGATAAAAATACTTCAATGTTCAGTTTATTTAGGAACTTTAAGTAATCAAAATTTATTCTCTTGAATTGTCACAATATGGCCAAATTAACATTGTTAACAATTATTTCCGGTGTTTTCGTTTGTCCTCTTATCTCTTTTGGCTCTACCTTCGTGTACCACGTTACAACTACTGGTTATCGATTTCTATTGCTTGTAAACCATACATCAATGTTGTATTTACAACTAAAATCTTATATGTATCAAAGAACTGATTCGACTGTTCTTATTCCTTTAAGTTTATATCTCTAATCTTATTTGTATTATTTTAATTTTTTCATTCATATTATTGGCTTTTTAAATGTTTTTATTATACTATGGCGTATTGAGATAGCCCTTTTTCAGACAGTTTTTCATTTTCATCTAATAGCTCTATTGTTATTAGCATCTTGCCAATTCTCTTTTTTTATAGATTTATTTGTATTGCGTATTCGCTGTATTCAGATTAGTTTAATTCTTCTCTAAAGAGTATTTATTTTTTACAAAACTAATATAATATATAGAAATTGTTTTTATAATTATAATTCATTTCTGTATATATATATATATATATATATATATATATATATATATATATATATATATATAAATGTTATAATTGTTTTAGGTGGTTCACCAGAGGATTGCATTGATATGGCAGAATGGTTAGTTCATAGAGGTGCGAAGAAAATTGTAATAGCAACCAATACCAACACCCCCCAGAACTACATCAACAGACGATTATCGCTGCTTCAGAACAACTTCGACTGTAACATCGTTGTGGTCTCGTTCGAAGGCAAAACAACAGAAAATGCCAATGCCTTGTTAAAACAAGTATGCCGTCTTGGACCAATCAATGCCGTTTTCTTATTACCACCAAGTACAGCTCCTATTTCTGATTATGTTAAAGCCGCACAGAGTATCGAACTTGTTCTAAAATCAATTGCACCGAAAGCAACGTTGTTCAATTTTGTCGCAGCTGCAAGTGGAGTGGCCCAAACTAGAATCGATTCCGGTTTTGCCACGTATAACATTCAGAGTTTGGAGGATCTCGATTTTAATGATATCCTATCGAATTTGGACGACATTATTAAGCACGAATTTAAGAACGTTTATGTAAATAACGAGGCCATGGGCGACAGCAAACAGGAGAATCAGCAGGCGTTACATAAAAGTAAGTGAATTTTTTTATTTAAAAATTCGAAACACTATTTGATTTTAATACTTTGTAATAATAAATTAATTGTCATTCACTAACAACCTTCAAGGATTTGCTGATATATATATATATATATATATATATATATATATATATCCACATTCGATAGCCATTGTTCCCTAATTACACTTGAGAGAACATTGGCATGTTCATCTTTGGTAGATTTTTCGAATATTTTTGAATAATATCCTGATTAAGAACATTCCAGGCTATCTGCAAATTTAAAACAGCTTCTTATTATGTCTCATATGCGAGAGATTAATGTTGACATTTTTGGTAGTGTAGTTCGGTAAGTCAATTTATGTCCTGATCCATTTGTTCGAATAATGGAGTTACTTTCGAAGGTAGATACATGACAAGGATTGACTTATTTTGGCTTCTTAGTTGCTGTTTTGGTGGATGATTATGTGTACACTTCTAACATTCACAAGGATTTGATTGGAAGTGTCTGTTTTATTAGAAAATCTTAGACTTTGTGTCTTTAAATACTTAATTTTACCGATTGTTGCTTTCCATACTCCAAATTTTTTACCAACTGCCTCACTCTCGCACTAAAAGCAACTTCTATGGCTCTTCCTGTGTTACTTTATTTTAAACACTTTCTTTTATCGGTGTATTTTTTGGTATTTTACAAATTGAAAAAAAATATCGTACTTTCATATCCAAACTAATTTTTGGAATATGTCCACTAAAAGATACTTACCGACTGTTATCACCGAAGTGTAGTACATCAACCATATTTCTGAAAAAAAAAATATATTGTCAGCTTCTAAACCTTACTTTACAATTAATTTGATTAACTTTGATTCTCATACCAAGTTTATTAATTCTGCCTATTTACATATATTATTTATTAAGAACGGCAACAAAAAAGGACACAGGGAGTGACTAGCTCTTTAAATAGAATGCTGAATTGGAAATAAATTATTAGGTGTTTAGGTTTATAAGTATTCTGTAATTATTTATATTTTTTTATACCTATTAGTATCAAAACATGATAGCTTTTTCAATTAGTCCAATAGAATTTGAGGTTATTGAAAGCTCCGTCACACTCTCACAATATTTTTAATTTAATTTGAATTATTATAATTTGAATCGTTAGTTAATATAATTAATTAGTAACTAATGTTTAGTTCAATTTTTTATATGTATTTTAAAATTGATTGAAGCTTTTTCATTCTGCTGAATTCCGCTTTTTTTGTTTACAAATATTAAATTATCCATATTAAAAATCTATATCAATATGAATAAATAAAATAAAATACCGTTTATGAATTACTTATGATTATATAATGAGCAAGATAAGTAACATGAGGTATAGATATTAAAGAGACGCCTTCAAAAATGCTAATTCTCATTAACATAAGCAACCACAATAGTACTGCCAAACAGCAAAGAGGAATACCTAATTCAATATGTAAATGGCAAATAAAACAAATATAGAACATTAATAGTATCGTTTATAGATTCTACCACTACTGCTACTACTACTAATACTACTTGTGTTACTACTATCGTGATTTTACAACTAATTTACGATTGGATTTTACTAGAAAAAATGAATATGATCTTATAAAAAACAATTGCTGTTTAAAAAAATTATAAGGAATTGTTGTAATGACAAATAAAGTTTAGATCACTCTGTACCATCGCTATTAGATAATTTGTAGTGTTGCTAATGTATTTTATTCTATTTGGAGTTTAAAAAGAAATCATTTTATGACTAATTCACTAATTTTTACAGTTCATTTGTTTATTGTGTTTGTACGTAAAGAGTTTTGTAGTACGATTTGTCCTTTGTTTCAAAATAGGCCTCAGTTTCGGCGATCACCTCTTTATTCAATGAAAATTTCTTCCCAGCGAGCATTCTTTTGAGATCTAAGAACAGGAAATAGTCGCTGGAGGCCAGCTCTGGAGAATACGGTGGATGAGGAAGCAATTTGAAGCCCAATTCATGGATTTTTGCCATCGTTTTCACTGACTTGTGACACGGTGCATTGTCTTGGTGAAGCAACACTTTCTTTTTCTTCAAATGTGGCCCTTTTTCGGCGATTTCGTCCTTCAAACGGTCCAATAACGCTATGTAATAGCTGCTGTAATAGCTGTTGATGGTCCTTCCTTTTTTAAGGTAGTCAATGAAAATTATTCCATGTGCATCCCAAAATATAGACGCCATAACCTTGCCAGCCGGCGTTTTCCCACGCTTTGGAGCGGGTTCAACGTGTACAGTCCACTCGTATGATTGTCGATTGGACTTCGGAGTGAAATGATGGAGCCATATTTCATCCATTGTCGAATATCGACGCAAAAACTCCAATACTGCTCCGAGTCATCAACTCGTCGTTGTTTTTGGTCAAAATTGAGCTCGCGCGGCACCCACTTTGCACATATCTTTCTCGTTCCCAAATATTCGTGAATGATATGATGTACACGTTCAGTTGATATCTTTAGGGCATCTGCTGTTTCATTCAGTTTCAATTTATGGTAATTTAAAATCACTTGGTGGAATTTTTAAATGTTTTCGTCGGTAAAAACTTCTTTTGGGCGTTCACTATGTTCACAGTTTTCAGTGCTCATTTCCCCACGTCTAAACTTAGCATACCAACCCTTGATGGTTGATTTTCCTGGGACAGTATCCGGAAAAAGTTTTTGTTTCATCTGTATTGTTTTTCTTCAAAAAGCAATATTTTATCAACACGTGAAATTCTTTTTTATCCATTTTTCTCACAATAACAAAAGTAGCTTCACTCAAAATGCTATAATTCACAAACTAATAATCCGACAGCTGTCAAATTTATACACGCGTCTTATGAGGTTTGAGGCTAACTAAAAACATATGGATTTAATTCTAGTAGCGCCATCTATGTGTCAGGCCGGGGACTTTTCAATTAGATCTGTTATGGAGATGGTGGCACAGAAGACAGTTGACAAAATATTGATAGATTAACTTTTTTTAAATTCGTTTCTATTACTCAGTCTCCAGTCTATTAAATTAAATAATTCTATTAAGTAAGAAAATTAATAGAGAGAACCACAACATTAATGAGCTGATAGAGCCTCTATTCATATCCTTGATGACGTTATCGACAGTTTCTATCTTCATCTCCTTATGCAGATTATCGTTGCAAATGTATCATAAAGTAATCATAAAGTAATGTATTGCAGTATTTTGTTTTGAAGTATTTGTATAATATTTATATTGCTTTGGCTGGTATAACCCCATACTTGAAAAGAAGTACACACTGGTTTAAAGACTTGCTGGTAAAAGTTACTGACATACTGATAGGGCTATATATCTACACAGTCACTATTATACTTTTTTTGTACTTGACGTTATGTTATTCACATTTTCTCTTCAACATATGGCTTCCACCTGATTTTAATACCAAGGGTCATGCCAAGACATTTCGCTGTATTTCCATACGGGACTACTTGATGCTCTAGATATACTGACTTGTGCTTGATTCTTTTCTTGGCGAAATTAATTTTGGGGCGCTAGTTTTTTGTCCAGCATTGTATTTCAGGAATAGCTGTTTATAACTTTTCGTCTGATTCAAGGTTGTTATCTCCAATGGCTAGGATTACAGTGTCATTTGCAAATGTAGCAACAACATTTTCAGTGAACTTAGGCAGGAACAAGTCCCAAGTCTCCAGCAAATAAAGGACTGGTCCCAATACACTTCGCTGTGCTACAATTGCTTATATTTTACATATGATGAAACTTTGTTTTCTCATATATTTGCGTATGGAACGTCACCTCTGGCATGAGTATGACATGATAGAAACTAAAGTACATTAACGATTAATATTAAAAAAACAACTAATCATGTAAAACAACACAAGTTGATTCTAAGGAGGAACAAACTTCGCCTGATCTGTTTGTAATATAATGTTTTTACGTATTTTCAGAAATGATTCAAATTCTCCCATCGATTGAAACTTTAGTCGAACAAATGACTGACGCCCCCTCCGAACCAGAGTTGACGCAAATTGCTTCAGAGGGACCTTTCGAGATAAGAGAGCTGGCGCCGCTTTTCATCATACCTGGCTTGAATACCGAGGTAGAAATTGAGATGTTGGCCAGGCAGTTGTTCTTACCGACGTTCCTCGCTATCTTACCGTCTAAATCCTACACTATTCAAGAATTAGCTAATATTTTCGCGGAGGTACAACGATATTTGATGAAACAGTCAAGTTTATTTAATGATTTATGGTTTTAATTTAGAAAATGAGGAAGATATGGTCGAAGAATTTCTATAATATAGTGGCGGTTTCGTGGGGTGGAGTTTTGGCGACGGAAATAGCAAAAATATTGGATAAACAATACAAGTGCAACATATATATTTACTACATCGATGGAGCTCCTTCAACACTACAATCAACTATTCGTCTTTTGGGTACCGGTGCAGATATGGAGGTTAATTTGTTAACAAGAGTTTTCAACAACACAGATAGACAGGTATGATTTTAAAACATTTTCCTACTAATTATGGATAATTTGAATGTTTTGAAAATAGTTTTTACTAACCATATTTGTATTTCTCAAATAAGGTCTTGATTCACTACTGGAAAAATGTTTATATCATAATTTTTATTATTATGAGTCATATTAATTCATATTTAACGTGTTTAACTTTAAGAATTATAACTGGAAATTAAAATGATAATTGACTAAGTAGTAATTTACGATATTAGAGCTGTTAACATGTCACAATCAACAATAATTTGTATTCCGTACATAACTAATAAAGCAACATTTAGGTAACACAGATTTCCTTTAATATTTTTATATTTTTTCGTAGAACCTTTTAGCTTTGATTTCAAACTATTTTTGCATTGATGTATATTCCTTAAAAATTTGGACCAATGACAAACTTGGCTATACAATATAAAAATTATGAATGAATTAATATAAGTGATTTATTTAAAAAATAATTTTCTTTTAGCCATATTTCTCCGCAACTACCATATTTAATGCTATAAAAATGTGTGTATCATACTTTGACATATTATGCACCATGTTAAGTTCATATTATAAAGATTACAGATGTCTTATTTAAAGAATTATAACTGGAAATGAGTGTAACAAAATTGTAGACCTTTTAATGTCACTTCCCATGTAATATTCACTGCAATAGAATCATACAATTTTGTCATAGTTTCTATATATTATATATCTGATTGGATATTATTTGAATGAAAATTTCTTCTAATTATTCTCTTCTATTATTCTCTTTATAAATCTTCTTCAAATAAGCTTAACATCTCTCTCTTTGCAATATTTTTAAACTCTGTTAACAGCTAGTAGTTACGGCACTCAGATATGGAATATATGGTGGATTCGTCCATCATCTTATAAGATCAATGCAATATTTACTATACGGTTTTACCTTTATCAAGATGGCAAATGAACAATAATCTACTTAGTCGACGATATTTTCAGTCACGATTTGTAGTAACCCATTTTCAACAAATATGTTTATTTGCCTTAAACTGTTCCAAACAGCACACTGACGCGTTGTTGTTTTTGATTTACTCATTAACAAGTATTCTACAAAATAGCGAATATATTGCTTTCTGACATTTCAAATTCTTTGCCGTCTGAAGCAACCTCAATTTATTTTCAGTCTAAAGCATTTCATGGATTTTCTTATATTTTCTGTAATAACTGCTGAATTTGACATATCTGAACACTTAATATAAGTTCTATCTATACCATGGTGTTTAAAGTAAGTATATCACCTCTGAATAGCTGTTATCGACCAAGGAGCGTCCAAAGACTACTGATCTAGCTATTACTCTCCTTGAACATTCTTTTCCCATCAAAAACAAGGTTTAATCAATACTTAAAGCTTGTGGGTAGACTGAATTGTCATAAAAATGTGTTTGTTTCAAATTAAGTAGCCCTAACTAAGTTTAGATGTTTTCATCAATGTCTTAAGCTCGAGTTTATTACGTGACTATCTTAGGGATGTATATTTCATTATAACAAGTTACTTTAATTTATTTAAGATCTTTAGTATGTATAGTATCTATACATTGTAAATTACAAATATTTAGCCTTTAAACAATTTATAATGCGATGATTATCATCATCATGATCTGTATTCATACAAACATGTTTAAACTCAACATTTAGCCATACTGATCAAATTACTTAAGTCATATCCTTTGTTTAGTACTATTAATGTATTTAGTGGACTTGAAGTATAATGGTCAATGTATAGTTGGTATGTATTTCCCTTAGAGGAAATCCAATTGTCTCGAGCTCTGGTCAAACCCTAGTTGGTGGTAACAAACAAACTTTACACATTTATATTTTGCTATTTTCGAATTATTGAAGTATTATTAATACGAAATTAGTCAGGATTTAATATCTACAGGCTTATCTCTCTTTCAGATTTTGGCTAAACTTCAATCAGCATCAGATTGGAAATCTAGAATCGACATATTACTCGATAACTATAAAAACGACGATGTTGAATACGACCTCATTAAAGAAGGCTTGTCTTTATTGAAAAATCGACTAGAGGATGTTTTGTACTATGAACCAGACAATAAGTTGGTCAGTGGACAGATTCATTTGATCAGATCCAACGACTGCAGTCAATTTGATAATTGTGAATTAACTTTGGTAAGTTTGTCTTCATACAGATAGTCTCAACGTTATTCTGAAATAGTTTAATTGGTGCATATTTCAAAAATATTTCTAAATTCTCTAAAATGATTTATTGTCTTACAAATGGCGAAAGGACAATATATAAATAAAAACAATAATAATAAAGGTAATTATTTTTGTTCTTTTCAGTACTGTAAACAAACTCCACAAGTTCTGATAGTGACTGGTGACCATTTGAGTATAATAAGTAGGCGGGAAACTGCGGACTACATTAATGAGATGTTTGAAATGAAATAATATTCATTTTGTTATGTTCATATTTGTAGACATAATAAAATTAAGTACATTATAATTTTGGAATTGCAATTAGAATGTTTTTTTAATTCCTGTTTTTAATTATCCACTCATTTAAAAAAAACATAGAAGGCAGAAATTTGTTGAACAATTTAGGGAGACTAGTTCAATGGACATAAATTAAGTCCTACACATAACATAAACATAACAGACATAAAGTGTATATATAAAACAATAAATTAACAAACAAATACAATTAATAACACACACAGGGGGGTTAAAAGAATAAATATGTGTATATACAATTTTAAAATAAAGACAAACACAGGACTGCAAACACAACCATAACAAAGTACAGGCTCCATCCATGCAGTACACATCAACACCGATACCGAAGTGGTATTGGTTATTTGGTCAGTAACTCTAAACTTAGCGTATTCTAGATTCTACGGAGAAAATCAATTTCTCGTAGAAATCCGAGGAGCCTATCGGTATTTTCTCCTGTTAAGGCATATTTAAAATTTTGCAGCCCATAGTTGGTTCTGAACTGGGTAAGCCGTGGACACTCGTTCAATATGTGATAAACCGAAATAGGGGCACGGTGACAAAAGTCACAGTGAGCAGGCTGGCTCGAAGCCATCAAGTGACTGTGCGAGAAACGACAGTGCCCCAATCTCAGTAGATTCAAAGCTATGGCATAGTGACGAAGGGAAGAAACGCGAATAGAAGAGAAAAGAAAGCATCTTTAACCTCAAATATCCTGTTGGGCCCAGGAGGCCAATCACAGTTGTACCTCTCTATTCGTAAAGCAAGATACGAATGGTATAATGTCGGTATGGACACAAACATCCGTGCTGGGAAGGGGAGATGAGGCTGCCAATTTAGCCTCATCTCTAGCTCATCTATTACCTCATTTTCCGGTATACCTACATGAGAAGGGATCCACAGTAAACTTGTCCTGATCCCATTCATATAGAGGGTACGGACAATTGACAGTGAGTCGGTGACCAGGGGACGGTGGAACCTCTGTTCCAGGAAACAATCGAGAGCATTTCGGTCAGGATTCGCCATTCTTTGATGGATTGTGATGTAGGATAAAGCTTTGAATATCGCGAATAGTTCAGCGGTCATTACTGAACCCCGTTCAGCGAGCTTGAAACTGAAAAATATATATTATATAAATAATATATCAAATATATTAAATATATATAATATAAATATAAGCATAAAATATAAATATAAAAAACAAACTAATAAAATATAGATAATATATTATTAAATAGATAGAAAAATAATTATTGTATATTTGGTTGGTTTATTCTTAGCTTCACACGATTTTCAAACGATCAAATATTGATGGGACGACGTTTATTGCCGTATCTATCAAGCCACTCCCAAAGGCAACTATATATTTGATGTTGATTTGAACCCACTGACAACCCTATGTATAACTAGGAAACAAACTTCGTTCAGATAACTGAACCGGTTTATTGCTGATCGATACATTCGAGAAAAAAAAACTATATCAATCCGCTTGGATGCTGTAGGATTTACGTATTTGTATTTAAATGCGTTTTATGAAAGTGAGTTAACAATCATTATAATGTTTATTAATATTCATTTAGATTTTTTTAAAGTTATTTTAATAATTATTATTTTCATGAATTAGTATTAGTAAAAAAAATTAAAACCTTTATTTTAAAGATTCCTTTTAACCTGTATAATCTGCTACTTAATGTGGGTTCCGTACCACGATTTTCTATATTGGGCCCACTTTCTGACGAGTAATTAACTTGGAGACCTTATCCAGCTTGGTTAGGTTACTGGCGTGACTGGAATGGTTATTCCTTGTCGGATTTTGTAGTGTTGTCTAATGACATTTTCATTTACAATCACTAACATATATGTAGTACATGTATGGAGTACATATATGCCCTGCGGGACTCGACCCTGGGACTAAAGGCTGTATATTGTCTTAACTTTTTTATTTGGTGTTAATTTAGTAGGTTTTATATTTTGTTCAATCTGGTCATAACGCATTTATAGTCTATTAAAAGTTTTTTTAGTAATGTGTTATGGATATTTGTCAATGTTGCCGCATCAACTCTGAGTTTTAGTTCAGTTTGGCTTTGACATACAAGAAAATTATGATCTAAGTAAAATAATTGAACAAAAATGTTATCAAATAAAATTTATTTTAATATTATAGTACATCTAATACATATATTATCAAATGACTTAAAACTGCAATTAAGAACACATGTATAGTAATTTGTAGGTTAGATTTGTTTTGTTTATATTGAACTCTTTTCCACATGTAGTGGTATCCCCTGGAGGTCTAATCCACCTAATTAACAATTGTATATCTGAGAAACGTACGTATATACTTTCATTACTATTCATCAAGGAAACAAGAACTAAACGTAAAAAAGTCTTGATAACTAAACTACATTACTTTGATATATAACTGTTAATTAGCTGGATTAGGTCTCCAGGGGGGTACCACTACATAAAAAGACGCGCCTAGAACTATATCTCATGGATGGTGTGGAAAATAGTTCGATGTAAATATAATAAAACATCTGTAACCTACAAACTATTATACCTGTGTTCTTAATTGTAGTTTTAAGTCCTTCGATAATATATGCATTAGATGTACTATAATATTTAAAAAAAATTATGTAGGTTTGATAAAATTTTTGTATCATTATTTTATTTAAACTGGAATTTCGTTGTATGTCAAAGTCAAACTGAACTAACACTCTGAGTTGATGCGGCAACATTGCGACGTTTTGACGTATGTACAAAATATCTTTGAATTAACTATAGATGCTGTGGTCTAGTCCATTATTAGGACTTGTAAATTTACGATAATTGAATGACACTGACAAAAATTGATTCTACTTTCAAATATATCAACATATTTAATGAATATAATCGTACAATAACAGTTAATATAAGTATCTATAAATAGTACCTAATAAATAAACGGATAAATATTTAATTGTTTTATATAAAATTTGGTCACGTAATTTTCCTAATGGTATTTTTGCCATATGCTCCAGTATTTATTGACTCGACCGACCGGTTTAAAATGTGTAATAACGCTTTTGAAACATAACCGGCGGCCGTGTGCCTTAATATTTTATGTACGTGTTTAATTGATTTTAAAATTATTTATAAATGATATACACAGTCCATATCCGATATATTAAATTATATGGAAATTATTAAGGGGCTAGTCTAGTCTAGAAATGTAAAAAGTCGATATTATTCATGTTTTTTAAATTTGACCCTTTAAAAACATGCCTTCAAGAGTATTTTTCAAAATTTATATTTTTTTGCGAAGATGGAGCTGTTTTAGTGACTTGACATCTAATCAGCGGAAAATAGAATTTGTTGTCGTTATCTTGGTAGGACTTTAGATGGAATAAATAGCATACATTCTAATAAAAATTAAAACATTTTTTAAAAACCTAACTATTTTTTTTACTAAAAATTAGAAAGTTGATAATATTATGCAGTCCTAAATTACAATAAATATTTTTTTAACGTGAAAATATTTTCTCTTAGGTTCCATCAACTTGTTACACAACTAGTAAGTTTTTTGCTAGTACTGTGTTCTACTTGTTTACTTACAAACACCACACTATACCAGTTTGTTTTCTTAGTTTTTTATCAACAATGACCGAATAAGTCTTTATTTACAACTCTTATCATAGAGAAAAAAAAACCTAATACCAACACACTAGTTTAGGTTTATTAAGAACCATTCAACAATTGGCCAGGTCCACAGAATGACAGATGTTATTGAAAAAGCCTACGAAAGTAAAAAAGTATGCTCAACCATGCTTTTAGATGTAGAACAAGAATTCGATAAGGTTTGGCATGAATGCCGTGTTCATAAACTACAGAAAATGTTACCAAAACAACACACCGAGCTATTAAAATCGTATATTAAAGACAGAATGTTTAGAGTTAAATAAGAAGAAGTTTACTCTACAATAAGAGAAGCTAAAGCAGGTGTACCACAAGGAAATGTACTGGGACCAATGCTTTATCTACTCTACACTTGTGATATACCAAAAATGGAGAATATTACGACGGCTACATTTTTGGCTGATGATGCTGTGATTATAGATGCCGGAGACAATAGTAAAGAAGCCACATGAAAATTACAACAGGCAAGTGACAATATAAATAATTGTACACAAGCTTCGAAAATAAAAATTAACAAAAGTAAATCTGTGTATGTGCAGTTCACCTACAATCCGACCGTACAACACCAATAACATTAAGCAATATTATAATTCCATATAACAACGCTAAATATCTTGGAATGAATCTTTATGCAAAACTTCACTGAAAGGAACATAAAGAAGAAAATAGAAACATAAAAAAGAACGGGAATTGAAATATAGGAAAATGTATTAGGTAATTGTAAGAAAATCACAATTATCAGTACATAATAAACTGCTAATACATAACCAAATTTTGAAATCTGAAGTTCTGCAAAGCGTAACATAAAAAAATACAAATTTTTCAAAATAAAAAAATTGAGAAGTATCATGGGTGCACCTAAATAACACAGGAATGACTACCTACATCGAGACCTTCAGATACCCTCAGTCAGTCAGGAAATCAAGAGAATTGCAAGGGGGGACGAAGGAAGACTCCTTTCTCATGAGAATATTAAGGTATTGCAACTTTTGGATACCACCAGAGCAGGACACAGACTCAGCAGAATCAAACCATCTGATCTTGTGTAGTGTTGTGTAGTGAGGTGCATATAATAAACAATACCATAGTGAGGTGTGTTAACATTAGTTTACCAGAGACTGAGATAGGGCCGATGGGTCCTCCTAGTTATATATCTAGATTTAATTTATCATAAAGACAAATTGTAGGTTAGTTGGAAACGACTACTAACAATGTAATAATTAAATAATAAAAAAAATTAAACTATTGACAAAATTTTTAATTTTTTAATAGGAGTTAATGGCGCATCAGCAACAGCTGAATGTACAGTTAGCTCTTAAATATGTTCATATGTGCTTAACGATTTGCTGATACATTCGTAGCTTATTATATATTGACAGGGCAGAATTTCTTCCAATGGGTCATTATAGTAATCTAAATTTAATATCAAGTTCTTTTTTAGTGTTATTCCTAAATATTTTGCTGTGCTAGCATATGACAGTTGAATTCTGAAAGTAATATATTGATTTCTCTTATTGTATATATTGTATTGTTATTTATCTCATTGTTCGTTGTTTCTCTCTGAAATCAAATTGATATGCTGTGATTTTGTTGATTAGTGGCTTCAGTCGTTTAAGTAGAATTGTTTCCAGTCATTTGGAAATTACCTTTCTCGTTCTAAATCATATAAGATAAAGTTGATACTTTATACACAGTACATTTTTGATTGGTATAAATAGTTTAATGAGAATCCATATATTCTTCGGTCGATAGATTGAATGGATTTTAAAGACAACTTAAGCTACAGGGCACTTCTTCTTATTTAGTAGCATAAATAAATATTCCGAAAAAGAATTGATGATTTATCACAATTAAAATATTAAAAGCTACATTCATGTGGAACGGACCTAGATTTACGCATTCGATCCAAAAACTTCTAACTAATCAAGCAAATATTGTACTGGTGATGAGTCTAGATCGAAAAAAAAAACAACATTTTTATGTTAATTGGGACAAACTTAATTTTGCAGTACATTCCATTTTATTTTCAGTTGATGGATTCGGTTAGAAATATTCGTGATCATATATTAATTTTTTTTATAATTGGAATGTCTTATAATTTTTTAAAATAAGAATATCAAATCTTGATATGCTAGTGATGAGAGCAACCCGCAAATTTGCGTGAAAATTAAAGTTTTTAGCATGCAAATCTCGCCTGTATTCCTGGCCATATTTACTGCCATGTTAATAAAACCACATCTACCTGTATAACTTATGACTTTTTTATTGAACATTTTTAGTCAGGTTTTATATAAAAAATAGCAATAATAAAATTATTTTGTTCACATCTATTGTTTTATTAATTTTGCTGACCATGTTTATATTTAATTATACACTAAAGTTTATGTTACAGTATTTTGTCAACATTTTGGGAACCGAGATATTCCCAAATTGAATTGTTCCAAATTAGATAATATCCCAAAAGATTTAAAAAATTCATTATGTTTTGCCATTTTTACGCTTGGCGTGAGATGAATAGGGCTGATGGTCATATAGAACGAACGTATTTATGTACATATATTTCATTCTAGTCATGTATGTATATATATATATATATATATATATATATATATATATATATATATTTTTTTATTCTCTGATGTCCTAATTAAATGATGTTAATTCTACAATAGGTTTATTAAAATGAAATAAATAGAAAGTTCTACATTACAGTCAACTGTAATGAAACTAATAAACTCAGTATTTCGCTTCTTCGTGTTCTTCTTCCTTTATTCCAGTTAGCTGTTTTGTAGTGGTTATTTACAGTATAAGATATATAAAAGAAATGTTTATTTAAAATTGTTACCAGTAGTAGAGACAGAAATAAGAAGAAAAAATCTGATAATATTTGAAAAGTGGGGAAATGGGATGAAATACTTGAACTAATAATAAATAAAATAATGGAAATTAACAATTGAGTTTTACATGACAAGGAATTAAACAACATTAGTAAAAAAATGAGAAATATTACCAGAATGGATCTATCAGTTGTTTTGTCACAAAATACAACTGAAAAATAAGAATATTTTAAAAGGAACTTAAATAATGATTTAAGAAACTCAAGACAAGAACAAAAACAAGATAAAAACATGCGATGTTAATGCTGCAATAACTTTATTAAATTAAATAAATAGAAAATTCACTACATTACCATGTATCGCACTACTTCGTCTTTTTCAGGAATAATGAAAAATAAAAACCGTAATAAAACTAACAATGTCAGTATTTCTCTTCTTCATATGTTTCCTGCTTTCTTCCAGTCAGCTGTTCAGTTCTGATCATTTACAATGTAATGCCTTAACTGTATTTTTTACGTGTACTGTATTATGTATAATCTACAAAAATTAGAGAAATTATTATTATATAATATTTCCTTTGGCCAAAAACAACGACGAGTTGATGATTCGGAGCAGAGTCATCCGAGTGGACTGCACACGATGAATCCGCTCCAAAGCGTGGGAAAACGCAATAGTCGACTGGCAAGGTCATGATGTTTGTATTTTGGGAAGCGCAACCATCAACAGCGACTATTACATAGCGTTATTGGACCGTGTGAAGGACGAAATCGCCGAAAAACGGCCGCATTTGAAGGAAAAGAAAGTGCTGCTTCACCGAGACAATGTACCGTGTCACAAGTCAACGAAAACGATGGCAAAAATCCATGAATTTGGTTACGAAGTGCATACTAATCTACCGTAGTCTCCAGATCTGACCACTAGCGACTATTTCCTGTTCTCAGATCTCAAAGGGCCCGCTGGGAAGAAATTTTCGTCGAATGTAGAGGTGATCGCCGACACTGAGGCCTATTTTGAAGCAAACGACAAATCGTACTACAAAAATGGTATCAAAAATATATAACAAAAAAGTTGGAGAGTCGTTATAACCAGTATATCACCGTTGAAGGGGATTATGTTGAATAAAAGAATTAATTTTGCTAAAAAAATGGTAGGCCGGGGACTTTTCAATTGACCTGTTACTTGTGTTTTTAAGTACACACTGTATTCACCAGATCTTACCATTTCTATAATTGGTATATTCCAAATCATCTTTTGACTATCATTTTTTGTTATTATTACGAAGCTTCGCTGTGAAGAACGATATCTAGTGATGGTCCCGCTTAATAGAGAAGTGGAGAAAATACAGCAATTATACAGAAATCTAAGCTATCGTGAAAAAGATATACCCTCGTAAATGATAAAATAACGACGTTATTCGGAAGAAAAGAAACATTGTTCCGGGTAATCCGAATTCGATAGGTCCGGATCGCAGTGGGCGCTGGCACTTAGTCGAACTGCCGAGACAGTGCGGTCGCGATGCGCGTTGAAGTGCGCTTTTCCGACGCTCACTCGACGCGAGTTTCCTAGTTTTCCACAGTAGTAACAAAACTCGCGTAGTTCCCGGTGAATTTCTCGCGGACATAACTATTCCTTATTTGGATGTAATGCGGCTGCGGTGACGTAACGGACAAAGGTAAGGCCACTCGAAAAAAAGTAATATCTCGTTAAGGGTCCCAGTAATTGCGACAGGATTGTGATTTATGTTCGTTTATTGTTCGTGTAGAACTTTCTGGATGACACCGACCTCACACCGTAAGTAGTTTTGTATTTAACGCGTTTTCGAAATGAAGAACGAAAATATATTTGTAAATATTAAGCGCAATTTTTTTGCGGAGTAATTATGTATCGCTCGTTACGATATAAATAAATATATACCAACTAACATGCACTGCAGTTTGTTGCGCACAAGTAAACTTATCGGGGACAAAAGATTTTCTAATATCGTTCCATGTTACGTGATATTTTAAGCCTTTTTTTCAAACACAACTCTTTGGGGATTTGTATTTGTCGTTTGTAATTACTTTAAAATATATTAACTCGATACATCAAAAATTTAAACATAATTTACATAAAGTGTTACAATAATCAATATAAATATATCTTTTGCTTGTTAAAATTAGGTTTAAACACTTATTTAATTAGGCATAATCTAAATTGTTTCTTACCACATTATTTGTATTTAATAACTTTGAATTTGGAAAACATTTTTCTTGATGTAATATAAAATTCAACTTTATTAATAATATAATATATTCTTTTTTAAAAAGCAATGAACAATCTATGTTTCAGAAAGTGTTACAGTACTCAATATAAAATATAAGAACACAAAACTTTGATTCAAATAGAATAAGTTTCTTGTTTTATGTATTTAAACATTTAACCACAATTACAAATTTATAATAACTCTGAAAGGCAAAAATTTAAACGTAGTTTATATACAGTTTTACGACAATTTATATAATAATAACATTTGCAGGTTTAAGTTTAGTTTAAACACTTATTTAATTTGGTATAATCTAAATTGCTTCCTACCACATTATGTGTATTTAATAACTTTGATTTTGAAAAACATATTTCTTGATGTAATATAAAATTGAACTTTTTTAATAATATAATATATTTTCTTTAGAAAGCAGTGAACATTCCATTTTTCAGAAAATGTTACAGTACTCAACGTATTTTTTATTTCTTTATTTTCAATTGTTAAAAATAATTTGATTTAAATTCAATAGTTTACATAAAGTATTACGGATCAATATAACAGTATCATTTGCAGGTCTGAATATAGTTTAAATAAATATATATATAATTAGAGATAATCTAAATTATTCTTAATACATTATTTCTCCACAAAAATTGATTTATATTTGATAAATTATTTACATTACTTATTTGGATTTAGTATTATCCTTAATATTTCCCAAGTATTTGCAACTATATAGTATCATTTCTGGCGTAAAATTAGTTTAAATACTTATTTAATTTAAAATAATCGAGATTACTTGTTATATATTGCATATTACTTCCTTAATCCTTTAACTTTCCACAAAGATTTGATCTACATTTGATGACTTCTTTAGATTTAGTCGTTCTTAATATTCGTTAGAGATTTTATAATCTATTTTTCTTTGAGTAAAATAAAATTGAACTAGTAATACTAACTAATTAATAATATAATACTTCTTTACTTCTTTAAGAAGCAATGAAAATAATATTTTTTATAAATCTGCACAGTAGTCAATATTTAATTTGTGGTCAGAAACATTTGATTGTCAATTCAATAAGATTTTTGTTTTATGTATTTAATCATTTTGTCTAATTTATACATTTATAACAAATGTAAACATAAAACCATTGAACATAATTGATATGAAGATAACGTTATGATAATAATTATAATAATATCATTTCTAGTACTAAATTTAGTTTAAGTACTTATTTTATTACAAATAATCTAATTTTCTTATTATGTATTGTGTGCTACTTCTTACGACATTAATTCTCCACAAAAATTTGATTTTTGTGGATACATTTTTGGATTTAGTAGTATCTTTAATATTTGATCCAAATTCAATAAATGCATTCTTTTATATATTTAATTATTTAGTCAAAATAAAAAAAAATCTATGTATTATTAGCTACATTAATAGTAAATTATTATTTAGAAAGCAGTGAAAATTATATAAATTGTTATATTAATCAATATAGACAATTTAGACATGTCTTTCATTATTATATACATTTTACCTCGGAATATAATACTTGTTGCCAAAAATTTTTGAAAAAATTTAATAAGTTCATTTTAAATGCTTAATAATTTAGACACTTTTAATAGAGTTATATCTTTATTATATTGTATAATGTTTATAAATTAATAATTTCAATTAAAATTGTATTAAACGATATTTTTCTGTTATAATATGATAGTGATTTTATATTATAGCAGAAAAATGTATATTTATATTATAGCTTTAAAGATAATCTTTTAAAATTTTCTAATAGTTTCTTATTAATAAATTTATTCTTTAGAGGACAGTCAAAAAAACTATTTTATATAAACTTGGACGTCGGAAGTTGGTATTGGACGTGTTCTTTGCTTTTATATTTCTAGCATTTTATGACATTTAATTAGGTTGTTAAACTATAGACGAATCACTAATATAGGTAGTAAACAAGACAAATGACTGAGTTTGAAGCTATAAAAATGATCTAGTTTAAATCGAACTCAATTAATTAACTTAATATTAAATCTAATTTAAGTTTGACGGATTTATTTTGTAGATCTTTATTTGTAGTATTGATATTGCAATTAATTATATGATATTTTTGTTGTTTTATACAATTCGTTCAAGTGAACTCATATAGTTTTTTAGAATTTTCGTAACTTAAAATTGAATGTAACAATAAAATTGTTTTAAGGGTTTTACAGTTATCAATTAAACATTCTAAATACGTTTTTCCATCAAATAAATGAAATTTGACAGTCGCAGTTGTTTACGTTTAAAATTTATTGCCAACTTAAAGCTTAATAACCTCTCAATAATAATATTTATAATGTCCTCTAGACATTACATGCTGCATTATAATTTTTGGAATAGTACTTATTGATCTATTAAAATTTACTTTACCCAACATTGTGTTTAAAAAAAAACATTTATTCTCACTAATTAAGCTGTTTATTAAGATTTACTCGTTGTTGGTAAATAAGAACTCAACTAGCAACTGAAGAGTGTTCGAACGGGATAGAATGATTTATAGTGCCAAGTACCAAAACTAACACTAACAGTTAATTAGTCCTTGAATGAGGCTCCTATTTCAGGAAGTGTAATTGAAGGAGGCAAATAATAATTGGAGAGCAAAGACTTGGAAATTTACGTAATTTATATCTCCGGTTTAGCTGCTTTTCGAGGTTCTAACGCGAGGGGTCATTAAGGAACAAAAAGTCTGATGATTGCAACAATAAAGATTGGGGAACATTTTCCTTAACAAGAACGATAACGAGATTGTTTAACACTAATATAATTCGTTATATTTCAAGAGAATTTAAATGCATGCCTCAGATATATTGTCAGCTCTACCCTAATTACTTTACATCTACCGTAATTAAATTAAATGCTCAGTTAATATAGTACTTTTCGTAGTTTAAAAATATAAGCTCGCAGCAGATTTTCTTTCTCATTTTACTCTAGTTAAAAAGAGACAGCATCAATGTATAAAATTCAATTTGCATTGGTCGACCCTGTTGTCAAATATCTAGAAGATTCTTTATAATATTAGTGATAATAATTAGAGTTTGCAAACTCGCAAACGTTGTAAGTCAAAATTCTAAGTTAATGCGGCAATATTGCGACGTGCAGACGTCATATATTTTCAAGACTTGCATTTGCTGTTTTATTGGATATATATCTGGATATATATTTGGTTAATTTCAATTCATTCAAATGCGTCTCTCGAACATATTATCAGGTTTATCCTACTAACCTTGAATCCACTGTATTTGTTTAAATTCCTGTTTCTAATGTTCTATAATGATATTAACAAAAGGTTTGACATTGAAATAAATATTTTATTAATAGGAAAAATAATAATTATGTAGCTTTCTTATTTATATTTGAGAAAATATTGCGTAAATTATAAGAAAGTTTCAGTATTAAATGTATTATATACCAGTTGGAGAATTTTTCACTAAAACCATCAAAGGGATCAAACACGAACAAAAAGTTTAGGGCAGCTCTTGTTTAGTTTATTAGTGTTTTACAATGTTTAGTATTTGATGAGACTATAAATTAATTTTGAGGGTTTTAGGATTTGAGGTGTATTAAGGGTTAATAATATGTGCATCAAAAGTCATAATTTGCAAAATTAATATCTGCAATATAGTCATACACTTTTATTGATAGATGATGAATGTCCATCCCAAGAAAGAAAAATATTTTCTGTGGTTATTATTGTTTAAATTCATCCAAATTAAGAGAGAGTCAAAAAATAGTCGAATGAATATATTAATTACTATCTCAGTAGAAAATTTTTTATTTTTCTTAGAATTTATACTAAAAGATGGATGTGTAATCCCCTAATATTTTTATCCTATTATAATGATATTTGAATAGCTATATTTTTAATGATGCAATATATTAAATATAATAATATATAGATAATATAATAAAATTTAAAAAACTGTCAAATATAATTATAAAATATATAATGTAATATAAAGCTCTATTTATAATCTTTATCTATTTAACTACTCTATTGTTTCGAAATAAAATAATAGTGTTTTTTATCATTAATAAGGAATGTTTTAAAATTAGTCTTCATTGAAGCTTCAATACAAGAACCTTTAATATCTAAAAGGTTTCAACACATGATTAGACGGCAAGATAACATCAATATAATAAAAAAAATTTGACAGCTTACCAATTGAAATTTTATTTTTCTTTCTTAATGGATTAATAAATAATTATAAAAAACATTGTTCTTAAATGGTGCCATAATTGTAGTCATATTACAAATAGAAATAACAAATGTTTGTATAAATGTTTCAATTTTTTTCTGCAACCCATTATATTATCAATTTATTTACTTTGTAATTTATGAGATAACCTTAATTCTCATTAATAAAACTATAATGTTAAAAATCTACCTCGAAAAATTATATAATATTAATAAGCTGCCGCTCAAAATAAACATAAGCCTTGCAACGATGTAAATACACCAGTCTTGTTTCGTCGGCGACAGGAATGTGTTGGCTTAGGTCCCATTAGAATTGTATGGGATAGGTGATGTCCCCGGTTATCGGGATACACGCGTTTTAAAAATATTAACGGGCTATGCAATTTAAAAAATTAATTCGCTCGTTTCTTGTTCCCCGCGGTTTGGACTTTTGCCATCAATTTCGAATATCGAACGAATTCGAAGGTAGAATATAAATTTTGTATGACCAACACATTTTTGTTGTTTAGCATGTTATATCTACATGTTTTTTTGGACTAATGATACAGAATTAATAACTAATAACAAGTAATCGTTTTGTATCACCGTTCAACATGTTTATATAACCAATTTTTTTAGTATTTTAAGCCCTTTTACACTTCATAACTGGCGCAGTCAAGACAATTATCAAGAGAAGAAGACAAGTTGACGTTAGTGTGGCAAATATAGCGCAGTTTTCTCAAAAGGTGGATTGAAGGTTCTCAAAGTCCACTAGTCATAAGCTGTTACAAGTAAAAAATATCAATGACTTGAAAGACTTTGTATTTATTGCCTAATAATTGCAGTTTAAGACATACGGTCCCTGAAGCTGCTGTGAATTAACGTGGTTTACTCTAATTACAGGACAGAAGCTTTCAATCCAAAACGAACATACACCAATAACTATAGAGTGTCCAGGAGGGACAATAATCTCGTACATCACTATGATTGTTTCTTTATGAATGAGGGTTTTTGTTGTGTGACTGTTACTGCATTGGTTAGGGATTGCACTGTAATTTCAGGGCTATGAAGGGTATAATGAGTGTGATTGGCTTGGCCTGTTTTCTAACAAGTACAAACACTGCCAATTTGTATCGATGTTTAACAATTAGCTTCTTATTTCGATAAAATAAAATATTTGTTAAAGTATTTTTTTATTATTTAATTATTATATTGTTACTAGTCGTTTCCGCCTAACCTACAATTTGTCTTTATGATAACTTAAAACTAGATATATAACTAGGAGGACCCATCGGCCCTATCTCAGTCTCTGGTGAAATAATTTTTATACATGTCACTGCTGCATTTTTTATAACATGCATCTCAGTACACATGATCAGATGGTTTGATCTTTTTGAATCTGTGTCATATTCTGATGGTATCCAAAAGCTGCAATACTTCAATGTTCTCATGAGAATGGAGTCATTCCTCATGCCCCCTTGCAATTCTCTTGATTTCTTGACTGACTGTGGGTATCTGAAGGTCTCGATGTAAGTAATCAGTCCTATAGTATTTGGGTGCGCACACAATACCTCCCAGGACTTTGTTATGAAAAATTTAATATTTTATTTACGATATGGTACTTTGCAGAACATCCCCATAATTGAACTCCGTATGTCCATATAGGTTTCAGTATTTGCTTATATATTAGCAAGTTATTATGTACTGATAATTGGGATTTTCTTCCAATTAGCCAGTACATTTTCCTATATTTCAATTCCAGTTCTATTCTTTTCTTCTTTATATGTTCCTTCCAGCGAAGTTTTGTATCAATATTCATTCCGAGATATTTAGCGTTGGAGTGATAGTATTATTTAGTGTTATTGGTGCTTGTATGGTGTGTTTATAGGTGAACTGCACATGTACAGATATACTTTCATTAAGTCTTATTTTCCAAGCTCGTGTCCAATTATTTATATTGTCACTTGCCTGTTGTAATTTTTGTGAGGCTTCTTCGCTATTGTCTCCGACAGCTATAATCGCAGTATCATCAGCAAATGTAGCCATCGTAATATTCTCCATTTGTGGTATATCACAAGTGCATAGTAGATAAAACATTGGTCCCAGAATATTTTCTTGTGGTTCACATGCTTTAGCTTCTTTTATTGTAGATTAAGCTTCTTCTTATTTGACTCAAAACATTCTGGTTGTAATGTACGATTTTAATAGTTTGGTATGTTGTTTTGGGAACATTTTCTGTAGGTTATGAACAAAGCCTTCATGCCAAACCGAAGGCTTGTGCTACGTCTAAGAATATAGCTGAGACCTGCTCAATTGTTGAATGCTTGTTAATAAACCCAAACTTATATGTTGGTATTATGTTTTTTTTTTATGTTTGTTAAAGTATATTTCAAGGTTTTTCGTATTCTAAAGTATTTCTCGTTGCATAAAGCATTGTTTAGTAAAAAATGTTCAATCATTATTTATTCATCGTCAGTTTTCATGCCTTTTTTATGTTTCTGGATTATTGCATTGTATCTACAATCTACCTTTTCAAACTTATTATTGAAATCTCTCAAAATGTATAGTTTTCCTTCAGTTTGATCAATTATCCCATCAGTTATTAGATCTTCCCAGAACATTTCTTTGTTAACAATCCGATCATCTTAGCCTGAAACATATGTACATACTTTATCTAATTTTCCTTTTTTTTATCTTTATTAGTAAGTGATATCCTTTTTAATTATTTGGTACATTTTTTAGCTTACTCTTGCCAATACTCTTTTACTTTTATTTATTCTATTATGGATAATGATATGAACATTAATCATTTTATAAATATCAGACCACTTCATTTTTATTTTGGTTAATATTAGTATACCTAACCCAATCTCTTCCAACCCAACTCTTCGTTTTGTTATATTTTCCTGCTGTTCAATCTCTTGCGTGCGCCCTGTCCTTATATTTTGTCGTCATCGTTATTTTAATCTACCTTCCCCAGTTTATCCTCTCCTCTATCTTTCTATATTCTCTTTCCAGATATTTAATATCCGTATTATTAATGTCTGATAAAATATCAGACAGATAAAATTCTAGGCTGTTTTGCATTTTCCTTTTCTTTTCTCGCTTTAAATCTCTTTAAGAACATGTCATTTCCTAATATTTTTAATGTTGTTCCTATGTCGAATTCATTTTCATATTAGTGTTATTATTCTCAATATTTTTTTTATTTTCCTTTCCGATGCTGTCCAGCTCTTTGCTATATTTTTTGTATTATCCTTTAATTCCTCCTTGCTTTTGTTCTTGTTGTACATTAAAATATTCAATAACATTTTCAATTCTTTTCTATACTTTATCCGACCATTGGGTAATCTGCTCTTAGTTTCTGCAACCTATTGAAATCCACTCTTATTCATACTGACTGTAGTTGATTTTCTCCTTTTATCTTCATCTATAGTTTACTTAGTATAGAGTACTTCTTATTCCTTACCATTCATTTTTTAAGTATATTTATATTGATATTTGAATATAAATTATAATACATAATATAATATTATATAATAATAGAGGTGATGAATATTTTTAGAATAAGCTTTGAAATTCCATCCAATATAAATATATATATATATATATATATATATATATATATATATATATATATATAAATAAAATTATCTATATATTTTAATAATTTCATTAATAAAATATAATAAATGTTGGTTTGGCTTGCCATTCTATTATATAAGCTATCAAAACTGAAACGCATAATTTTATTGCTATACCACCCATGAATATCAATGATAATGTTAGTTGTGTTGTACTATGTCATAAGGATTTAAAGCCATTGTCTCTGTCTATGTATTATGTCAGCTACTGGTTCAGAATTTATTAAACGAATACTAGTAGTTTTATTAGTTATACATCCGAATCTTAAATTTGAATTTAATTGCATACTTGTAATTCCTTGATATGTATATTGATAATTTCTGAAACATTAAATTATGTAAATATTACAAATTAAAATAGTTCACACTTTAACATTGCATGATCTTTTTTACCTGTATACTATAGTATGGAACATTGTCCACCACTATTACTGATGGTTTGTCCAATGGTAGTCGCATTAGATGAAGGAAAACACTAACTTTGCACTAGCAATAAAACCATTCCTATTTCTAGCATGATCAACAATATATCTCCATCATTAAGTAATTTAAAGAATGCTATGACTCACCAAAGCTAACCAAAAGTTAATTTAACTTTTACCTATAAACATTTGTTGTCCTTTTATTCTCGTTATTAGTATCTTGTCAACTGTTGTACAGTATTCCTTTCTGAATTATCCATATCTCGCCAACACAACACTGAAATAACGAATATTTTTTAATATTATTTACATTATATACATATATGTTTTGGAGAATTTTGCAGACATTTGACAACCAAGCTGATTCGGTTAATGTTGTGACATATTAATTAACAAGAATAAAACGAGTAGGAAAAATACTTGTCTAATTTTAAAAATAATTTATATACTGCGATAGGCAATATATTTGACATCGTCATGACGTGAGTTCATTGTTATTATGGGTATACAATAGACAGTGTACGAGGGCGACCTAATAAGTACTTAGCCTCACCGCGCGATGGGGCCACTATCTCAAGAAAAATATACTATCGTGTAGTAAATTCTCGTGTACGGCAAATGTTGAGATTTCAGTTGAATCGAACTCGTATTTTCGTTTTGACTGTGTGTGGAGGAGAGCGTGTCGGTGTATTTCAGACAAATGGAAGAAGAGAAGCATCAGTTGTAGATTCGATTCTTGTTTTTTGACCTTCGGCGTAACATGGATCTACTGGTACACACCAGGGACCAAGGAACAGTCGAAACAGACGACATAACCAGAAGAACATGTCCCGAAGAACGCCAAGACTGTCCTATGGGCCAGAAAGCTGATAACCACGGCTTTCTGGTATTCATTAGGTGTGATCTATATCGACCTGAAGAGCAAAACAGCCTCAGATCTCTACTACGCCGATTTATTGGGCCGATTAGACGTCGAATTTCAGAAAACGGACCTCTTTTGGCGAAGAAAAATTCCGCCATAACAATGCATTGGCTCACACCTCACAGCACTCACTACGGCCAAATTGGTAGAATTGGACTACAAACTGTTGCCTCGTCCACCGTAGATTTGGTCCAGTGCGACTTCTTTTTATTTCCGAACATGAAAAAGTCACTTGGCTGGCAGAAATTTGAGTCGAATGAGGAGCTCATTGCCGCCACGGAGGTCTGCAAAGTGGACCTCGAGGAATCGTACTTTTCAGGCGGGTTAAAGAAGTTTGACCATCGCTGGGCCAAGTGTATCGAGCTAAAAAGAGGCGATGTTGAGATATAAATTACCACTTTTCCAATAATTTTCGTTTTTTTTTTGTAAGCTAACTACTTATCGGACGACCCTCCTAATCATAGATATATATGATACAGAAAATTATTATTTTTAACGAAAGAAGCTCGAAATCAATCCCAATACTCTATATCATCACGTATATATTTTTGCAAAAGGCGAAAAATCGCGGACACTTCTCCGTCCATTGAAGGTTGTCTTTGTGATCCGAGTTTAGATTTAAATCCATGGAATTGGAGATTTCGGAGGATATAAAAACGGAAATATGGAACGCCACGGAGCCGCGATGGAAAGGACGATATGGACGGAGCCGTCGCCTGCGAAAGTCCTCGACAAATGTTCGCGTTTACATTTTTTTCGCATGGACAATATTTTAGCCGGCGAAATTTTAATAAACGTATACGAAAAAAGTTCGTCCTTCTTACCGCCTCTGGAAGATTACGAGCCCCACTTCGTGCCGGTTTTATTTATCAGTTTTTTCTTGTAACTCGACTGCGTAAAATGTTCGCTTTTTTATCTAGAATGGATAGATCAGAAATGTCCCTAAATAAAATAGTGTATTTCGCTATGGAAATGGAACTTCGACAATTTGATGTTTTCCATTTATTTTTAGACCTGGTAGAAGGCTTGTGGCTATAACCATAAACTTCAAGAAGGCCCAAGAGCGTGAATGGTTCCTAGCTGGAAGAATCTTTCACTCTTCGAAATTCTGAATGAATCGGGATACAGAAAAGGGTTTCTTGAACTAGCCTTCTCAAACACCACCAAGAACACGAGGGAGGAGCTTCAGAGATAAAACACGATGCATCGACAACGAGAATCAGAATTCACTAAATAATTAGATAATATAGAAACAACTAAGAACAGAATATTATAAGTATATATTAAAGAATTATCAGAATCAGAACTGAAAGGAACAACAGAATTGGCAAAATAATTAGAAAAAATTAAGGGTCTAAGAACAGAACATCAGAATTTTGCAACAGTTTTAGAATCAAAGAGTTAAAGAACCAAGAACAGAAACAGTAAAATGTCAAAAGTCGAGAATTAGCGAGAGTCAACAGAATAACAAGTTCGAAAGTTGGTCAAAGAACATGAACTAAGAAACAATCAAGAGACTAAATATTTCATCATAATTAAGAGGAAAGAAAAGGTATCAAGAACGGAAAACAAAAGATGATATATCCGGAAAGGTTTCTATAAGGCCTTCTTCTTATTTAAGAACAATATTTTGTAATGAAAGGGTATTAGAGAAACAATATCAAAGCCATATGCTACAGACTACATACTCCATATAGTTTTTATCGCGTCGTAGCTCTAAAGATAAAATTGATACGCTAAAGATAACATCTCTGTATATCCCGACAAATAGTAAAATCAATTTCTCTAAAGACCAGCACAAAGGTCCATATTATAATGGCGTATCTCCGGAATTTTTGCCTTTTTACACAATCGGTGAAAGATTACCTCTCTGGCAACTATCACCTCTAACTGTCGATCTGTCCATGAGCATTCTTCCCAAGATAAAGTATAACTCCCGCAGTATTGGTTTCTCTTTAATCAAATTAAAACTGATTGGTAACCTAAATATTTTTGTATTGGTACGGATGAATCCAAGAGCAATGATTATACTGACGCTTTTTTTAAATCAGATTTATTCGAAAAGCAATTCAAGCTAGCTTCTTCATCGGAAATCTTAACAGTTGGACTACTAGCTATCTACAAGGCCTTAAAGATTGTATAAAATATACAAATAAATCTTAAAATGATTTATTCTGAATGTCATTAGCTCCCTGAAAAGCCTTAATGCGGTACAGCCCCATGACCTTCTGTGACGACCCATAGTCGAATTGACTGCAAATTATTCACATTATACATTGAGGATTGATTAGCTTTAGATAGAAGCATTATTAAAAGGTTTCTGTTCAGTACCTTACTTAGTAATGTTATTAGGATCTGGATGGTGTCACTAGAATCGCAAGAATCTTGTAGGTAAGTAATCACAACTTCAGCTCAACCATAACCTAAGCTTAAAATAATTGAGCAAAATTATAGCAAGACCTCTTATTCCAATATACGACGCATCATCTCCATTAAGGAGTGTGCGCAGAATATACCGGGAAGTGAGAGTAGAGACTTAGAAATTTATCAATAGGTCTTGTGTTCTAATGCAACTGTCAGATCTTCGGGCACTGCTCATTCCAAGTACAAGAGCAATGCATAGTCACATCAAACCAGTCTAAATTCAGTTCAAACTCAAGCATCAGCGGCAGTTGTTCTAGTTTTGAAAAGCAGAAATAACTACTATAATAATAATAAGCATTTTAGTAGTTCTAACATACAAATCGCCTTCAGATTAATGGTCTAAATATCGTTGATTCGACAAAGGAATATAGCCCTCAGATAGCCTTACATTATACCTTACTAGTATCTTAACTTCGACTTTTTTTATTTAATCAATATATTGTTACTAGTCGTTTCCGTCTAACCTACCTTTAACTAACCTTTAAATCTAGGTATATAACTAGGAGGACCCATCGGCCTAACTCAGCCTTTGGTGAAATAATGTCTATATATGTCACTGCTGAATTTTTTAATACATGTACCTCACTACACAACACTACACAAGATCAGATGGTTTGATTCTTTTGAGTCTGTGTCCTGTTCTGGTGGTATCCAATAATCGTAATATTTCAATATTCGTGTGAGAATGGAGTCTTTGCTCATGCCCCCTTGCAATTCTCTTGATTTCTTGACTGACTGTGGGTATCTGAAGGTCTGGATCTAGATAATCAGTCCTATAGTATTTGGGTGCACCCACAATACCTCTCAGGACTTTGTTCTGAAAAACTTTATTTATGTTACTCTTTGAAGAACATCCCCTTAATTGAACTCCGTATATGCATATAGGTTTCAATATTTGCTTATATAATAGCAATTTATTATGTACTGATAATTGTGATTTTCTTCCAATTAGCCAGTACATTTTCGTATATTTCAATTCGTTCTTTTCTTTTCTTCTTTATATGTTCCTTCCAGCGAAGTTTTGCATCGATATTCACTCCGAGATATTTAGGGTCATTGCTATATGGAATGATAGTATTATTTAATGTTGTGGGTGCTTGTACGGTCTGTTTATAGGTGAACTGCACATGTACAGATTTACTTTCATTAATTCTTATTTTCCATGCTTGTATCCAATTATTTATCTTGTCACTTGCCTGTTGTAATTTTCGTGAGGCTTCTTCACTATTGTCTCCGACAGCTATAATCGCAGTATCATCAGCAAATGTAGCCACCGTAATATTTTCCGTTTGTGGTATATCACAAGTGTAGAGTAGACAAAGCATTGGTCCCAGTACACTTCCTTGTGGTACACCTCCTTTAGATTCTTTTATTGTAGAGTAAGCTTCTTCTTGTTTGAGTCTAAACATTCTGGTTGTAGTGTATGATTTTAATAGTTCTTTGTGTTGTTTTGGTAACATTTTCTGTAGTTTATGAATAAGGCCTTCGACTTAATGACCTTGTATTAAAACATTACATATATAAACAAATTTAAAGTTATACAAGTTGTTATGATTAAAAAGTAATAACATTAATAAAACAAGTAAGATCAAAATACTCCAACCAATTAGAAAGTAACATATTTAATGGTTTATTAATCTAAATACACACTTTAATACCAATGAACTTTAAACTTACAAATCACGCAAATTACATACCGCTTTATTTGAACGCAATTTTATTTAATAATAGTTGAAGCAGAACGTGAATAGTTTATTCAATTAAAACACAAAACGGCTTTTTCTAGCTTGCCTCCAAGATCGTTTCATCCCCTTAACGAACTTGAAAAATATCGTGAAAGAAGTAGCAATTATAGAGTTTTTCATTAGAATTTTTTTTTTCTCATATATCTTTTCAAAACGTTACCATTATGATTTTAACAATGCATATATTACAAAAAAGTAAGAGTAATTTATAAAAAATTGTATTTATATAAATGTTAAATAATGGTTTAAGTAAGTTGGTAGTTTAAGTTTTATTTAAGTAATCCAAATCAAAATTAAGAACAAATACGTGGAAATATATAAAATATAATATTAAATATTCCCTAGAAGAAAATTTAATCACTCAATTTTAATAATTTCTTAAAGAGTTCATAATAATTAATAATGATAAAATAAGGACATTTTATATGTAATTTAAGAGAGATTGATGTTTTAATTATAAAGTATTATGTGTCAAAAAATGGTAAGACATGTGAGTTCACCGTCACCACGAAATATTACTGGTATTCATTGTTATAAAAGAATTCGCTTTGCTATCGTAAGGAAGCAGGAGTTATTAGCTTTTTTCCTCAAAAGCTAGCTCATATAGTTCTGCAATAAACTTATTAACCTGATTTAGTTCTAATAGACCTCTGACTCCACTCCAAATTGTTTGAGAAAGGAGATTAAAATACAAATTAAGAAGACTTTTGTTGTTATTCTTAACATGGATATTCAACAAGTGACTAGAATATTCGAAGAAAACGTTGATATACATATATAGAGTAACCTGCTGTAGGAATTTCGAATTTCGGCTCTTTTTAAGACATTTTTCATGATATCGTGCAACATCTGAGGCTGAATTTCCTCAATTACCTGACGAATATTGTCTTTAAGCATAAGAAAAGTTTGGCGCTGGTAAATCCAGAAATCTGGCTGGCCATGATAAGTCGCCACTTCGCCAAATTAGTCTTTGTGGAAAACCGTCATTCAATAAATGAAATGTTGAGCGAGCTGTGTGTGCGGTGGCCCCATCTTGCTGATACCACATGTCCCCTAGTTCTTGCTCTTCCATTTCAGGCACAAGAAAATTTCGAATCATGTCTTGGCACCGTTCAGCAGTAACAGTAACCGCAACACCTTGGTAATTTTCATAAAAAATAAGGACCAATGATGTTTCCAGCATAAATATTACACCGTACAGTTGTTTTTATTGGTAATGATGTTTCGTGAATTAACTGAGGATTCTGTGTTCCCCAAAACGAACTCTTCTGTTTATTGGTTACTGAGAAGAAAATGGGCTTCATCGCTCATTATCAATTTAGACGAAAAATCTTCAATTTCACTAGGCGGCAGTAGGATTGCATTAATGTACTCAACTCGTTGATCAGGATCTCTCGGTAGCAATTTTTAGACTAATTGAATTTTGTACGGCAGGCCTTAAACTGCGCTCAGAAATGTGTAACTGGGAACCACGTCTCCAAATTGATGTTTCTGGAGATTCTGCAGCACAATTGCGCATCAGAACTACGTTTTCAGCGTTACGAGACGTCCATTATCTTCCAGAACGTCTGTCTACTGTCGTACCGTAATGTCATTATTTATGCTTATTCTTCTAGCGTACATTTACCCATAATAAAATTTGGTCATCTACACAACACAATGGTCTGAATGTCACATATCTATTAACTCACCTGTTATTTGATTTCAGTCTTAATCAATGTGTGTTTGATTCTACTGTTTTTGTCTTTTCTATTATGCACACTATAAATAACACTAATAATAATCTCAATGTTGTTATATTTTCATTGAAAGTCACTTCATTTCAACACGGCAAAAGCTCGATTTTTGAATCACAGCCCAATTTGATATGGATATTTTTCACTGATGCATTTGAATGACATTTTACGACTATTATGTACAAAAGCGTCTATTTTTTCACTTTTGTTTTCTGCAGATCTTTACAAATAAATGTTCAATATTAAGTTCAAAATTATGTTCAATAATCAACATAAACTTGGTGCTTTATAAAATATTCTGATATTTTCTAAATTTAAAGATATTTTCGTTACTGTAACTAGCTATGAGAAATACATTTAATTATTGTAAAAACAGTACAAAAGGATGCATATATTTGCTTTATCATTTATTGGGAATTAACAACACGTTGATAAAATTATATAAAAAACCATCTAGCCTCCGTACAATAGTATAAGCTCTAATTCAAATAATTAATTTTAATTGGTAAAATCCTTTTAAAAGTCCCCTTTCGCAATAAAAGCGTAGAGAAAAGTTCGGTTTAACTTTTATATTTAACAACTCTAAATTGAGGAAAGTTTCTAAAAAGAAGTATTAATTAATGATTTGTGATTTTTTTAATCACATTAGATTAATTTTTTTTTCAAATTTCGATATTTTTAAAATTTTATTTATACACTAGTTTTATGCTTTAATATATTTCTAAGATGCAATTGTAACTTTGGGTGATTTACAGGCGTAATTTATACTATATCTCATCGAATATTTTTATAGCTACTATATATTTAGATGGTTTTATTCTTTTGAGCCTGTGTTCTACTCTGGTGATATACAAAAGTTGCAATACTTCAATATTCTCATGAGAATTGGGTCTTTCCTCATACACCCTTGCAATTATCTTGATTTCTTGACTGACTGTGTGTCGCTGAAGGTCTCGATGTAGGTAGTCAGTCCTGTAGTTGGGTGCGCCCATAATACTTCTCAGGACTTTGTTCTAAAAAATTTGTATTTTGTTTGTGTTACTCTTTGCAGAACATCCCCATAATTGAACACCGTATGTCCGTATAGGTTACAGTATTTGCTTAAATAATAGCAATTTATTATATAATGATAATTGTGATTTTCTTCCAATTAGCCAATACATTTTCCTATATTTCAATTCCAGTTCTTTTCTTTTCTTCTTTATATGTTTATTCCAGTGAAGTTTTGCATCAAGATTCATTCCGAGATATTTAGCGTTGTTTCTATATGGAATGATAGTTAATGTTATTGGTGCTTGTACGTCTGATTGTAGGTGAACTGTACATGCACAGATTTATTTTCTGTAGTTTATAATAAGTTGTATTTAATGTAGTTCATGCCAAACCTTGCCGAAGGTTTGTGCTACATCTAAAAATATAGCTGAGCATACTGTTTTACTTTCGTAGGCTTTTTCAATAACATCTGTTATTCTATAGACTTGGTCGATTGTTGAATGCTTATTAATAAACCCAAACTGGTGCATTGATATTAGATTTTCTCTCTATGATCGGTTTTATTCCTTTCAACGGGAGTTTTTCAAATACCTTAGATATTACTGGCAGTAGTGGTATAGGTCTATAGGCTTTTATTTCGTTTGGTAACTTTCCAAGTTTCGGATTCACCTAAAATGGAAGAAAAATATGTGAAATTGTCAATAATTAAGGCGGTTGAAAGAAAACCAGCCAGGGTTGATCAAAGTCTAGACAATTAGTTTAACAACTAGGCAAAAACTGAGAGAGATTTATAAGTTGCACCCACCATATAGTCTGAATTTCTCCCCGTCTGTCTACCATTCGCTACTGTCTCTGCAAAAGTCTCTTAAAGATGTAAAACTGACTTCAAAATAAGTATAAATCATTTTATATATTTTTTTCTAGCCAGATTTGTCAAAAGTTGTATAGTGATGAAATTGTGGCTTTACCAGAAAAGTCGCTTAAGGTTCTTACCCAAAATGACACGTAGGAGTCATACTGGTGAAACATCTAACAAGATAGAATTTGATCATGGAATACTTTGGGCGGCAGTCTTGAGGCGCTTAAGTTTAATCATAGTTGTAATAACATCACAATAATTTTAGATGTAACATAACTGATTATTTTGATGTTGATATTAAAAATATAATTGTGTCAATGAACTTCAACGCTGCGATATGGAATGCGATATAAACAGGAGATACACTCAAAGATATTTATAATATAGTTGCCAGATGTGTGGCAAATTTTCAACAACATCTTAATATATTGAATTCGAGGATATGACTAATTTATGATGAATAATTTTTGCATCATATTATTTTGAGAATTTGTAAGCAAAACATTCAATTTTCATTTATTCTATTCAAATCTATTTTACTTCTTCGTCGCAAACAGACCCTTATTCCATGCAACACGCATACGTCAGCGATTTTTTCAGTCGTTTAAACATTTTTATAGATACTTCACCCCAACAGCTCTTCCTAAAGGAAAATGTTTGTGCAGATTGTTTTGGCTATTCAATTCGAGCTTTCCTTTTGCATATAAATAAAACAATTTATAAGAAAATTTTGAAAAAAAAACATGGCTTCCTGTTCGTAGTAGTATCATGGAAACTGACAATAAATAGGTTATTATTATTAAAATGATTTTAGATATTTTTGTTTTTTGTTTTGTTTTGTATTTGTTGTTAATTTATTTTTGTATTAATATATTTGAATGACTAAAATAGTTCTTACTCTTATATTTTCATCCCATTTTTACCAACTAAAATTTAACTGAAGTGGTCCTTATATACGGCAAAAAGTAAAGAATATTTCAACCTTTGCTAATTATATGTGTGACTATAGAACTACAAAGAACACTAGATTCATCTGCGCAAATTAAATAATGTAACTGCAGAGGACATTCTTGACCAAGGGTATAAAAATTATCACTGTAAGTTTTCTACAAAATTAAATCCAATTGGGTTTTTTGACGCTTAGTACATACAGCGTAAGAATAAGCTCTGAGTAATTTTTTGTGATAATGAAGCTTCATTTAAATAAATTGATAGAATTTGTTTTATTCAGTGTATTGCTTATCGATAATTGCGAGTTTTTCGTATCTTTCAGGCAGTATACGAAATCTGTTTTGAAGTAATCCCTCCTCATTTGGGGCGATCCAATGGTAGATTAAATATTTCATTTTACGTGCCATTAATTGGTCAGAACAAGGGGTGGTTGGAAGAAGCAGTGTTTGGTGAATACGGCTGGTGGGGAGAGTTTGCCATTAAAGCATTTTCATATTGATTTGTACGGATTTAGCAAGATCTTTTCAAACATTCTCATGTTGCAGAATCATTTTATTGAAATCACATTTCATTTGATCATAAAATTACATTTTTACATTTAGTATTATTGAGCATACCATCAAGCACTTTTAGAAAAACTTATGATAATGCTGCTCCTTGATATCCTAAAATTCAGTTCCTGTTTCAACGACTAAAAGTGATTATCCTGATATCAATGTCAAAGAGGATTAAAAGAACTCGAACATAGTGAATTGCATGACTAATTGGACGAAAACTCAGCTAAAACTCCCAAAGAATTTTCGGATATGATAGCAGTTGATGAATTGACTATTTCCAGACGTCTTCACAAATTTGACTGGCATTTATATTATATCTTCGATATTCTACTTCAAATTTGTCAGAATTCTGTAACAATGCCTCTGTGTAAAATTCCAAGCTGTGAAATATGCAAGTTAGAATAAATGCCCATACGCCCACATCTTTTTCCTATTACTGTAGTCTACGGAAAACAGTTAAAGATGTTATGAGGACAAGGATAGAGAGTTGGAAAACTAGCAGGCGACCCAAGCGAATCTGGCAGGCATGTATAATAGAAATATGGAATGAAAAGAAAAGAAAAATCTCGACCGAAGCCAGACGACCGAACAAAGTCAGAACATTTTGGAAGTAAGTTATACATGGAGAAAGGGAGAAAGAACAATAAACATTTAATACCTACATCACCATGCAACACAAAAGATTATTAATGAAGTCAGTCGCTGGACGATAGGGGAAATCACATTAATCATGCAATATATTTGACAAACTGAAAAGGCTAATGATGATGAAACCTATCTTGATCCATCCACTACATAAAAAGAGAGAGAAGAAAGAGAAAAGGAACAGAACTAATAAAATTAAAAAGGAATCTTTAAAAGAGAATTATTTCTTAACGTCAACTTTGATGAAAAATTGCTGATATTCAGATTTTAGACCATGTAGATCTTATCCAGTTTTAAAAGGAATTCTTAGACAGCAGAAACTTCATAATATGAAAGAGGTCTGTACGTTTGTAAACTTCAAAAAGGCCTATGGCTCTGTGGACCGTGAATCTCTTCTCCAAATTATGGGTGAAAAAGCTATGGATTTAAAAATTAATGCATTCATGAGATAAATGCTGACTAGTGCAAAATCAAAGGTGAAGTTTAAGGGAGTAATAACGAAACTATTCGAAATTAAAACAGGAGTGAAGGAAGGTAATGAATGGGTTCCCCCATTATATTTTAATTGCGTGTTAGACATAATAAACCAAGAGTGGCGCAAAATTAAATCTGATCTTAATATTCTCAACTAATCAAATTAGGAAGAATCAAAATTGCAATATACTGTTTGGCTTTTGCAGATACCCTGGCGATTCTAACTCACGACACTCAAACTCTAAGAATAAAAAGAGATTTTAAAGAGATTTTAATTTCATTTCTAAAAGAGATTCTAAGAATAGCAGAAAATGTAGGTCTTCACCTTTCATTTGAGAAAAAAGTGTTTATGACAAACTTTTTAGAAACTAAATACGGACAAATCGAAAAAGCTTCCCATTTCAAATATTTCGGCGAGGCTATTCAAGAAACTGGACTGGGATAGATCGCTAATATGATTCTCTGTCAAAAATGGATACAGCTTTTAGGTTTACAAAAGAGATCTACAACAAAACGTATATCTCTAAATATAACAAACTGAGACGGTACAACACTGTGACCTAGTCGGAGGGCTTTTACGGAGCTGAAGTTCTCATTAGGAACAGACATAGGGACATTAATTTTAGATAAATTTTAGATAAATTTTAGATCCAAAACAGACTAAAGAAGAACATTCAGGCTATGGGAAAATAATGAAGTGGAAATGTTTAGCTATATATATATATATAAGCTAAGTGTTTATTGGTATATTAAAAGACTGGATTCAAGCAGATTGACCACACAGGAGGGAGGTGGAATTCTATGACGCTCACAAGAAGATCAAGGTTGAAACAATGAAATGTATTGCTGCAATTAAGGAGCATCTGAAAGGAGCCCAAAAAAATACAACAAGTGTCCAGAGATAGAAACCCAGGAAGCCTGGATCCAAGTTGTCAGATGAATCATGACAATATGGACCGAAAGAAGAGAAAGAAACTGAAATGTCCCTTTGTTGTAATAATTATAATATAACTTAAATTCATAATTAATTTAATATCCTAAAAATTAAATTATATTCCTAATACAGCATTCATATTATCTACAATACATAAACATATACATATTTGTTACTGAAATTTCTATGGAAACCCCGTTTTAATCTAACAAAAACTGACAGCGTCGAAACTTCCAGGATCGATGGAACAAGGAACATTGTGTAGAAAATATAGAACATCCGCCACAAAGAATACAAAAGCCGTTTTATGAGGTGGTAAATTATCGGTGTCTGTTTCCCGTTTCGGAAACCGGCGAAGTTCCTCGCGAGTAAATTGGACTAACAAAATTACACCCCAACCAAAACAATTTTCAATATAGTAATGAATTCTGCCGAACGAGATGATAGTATCAGACGTAAGTATAGGGAGTCTGACTGAACTGAATAAGGATGATTAAATATATTATAAGGCTAGATTACAAAGCACAAATGGTAATTGAAACGAAATAAGTTTAGATGTTTTGTAGATATTAGCATGGAAAGTACGTTCCACAAAAATAGGATTGAAATGGTCATAGTATTTTTATGGATGAAAATGCGATTTATCAATAAAAACAACTGTTATAGCACTTAACCTAACTGTTAAATTTGATGCTTTTGAATTCCATATAGTATTATTGATGACTATTTGGCTAGTGAAGCCAAATTTATGCAATGTTATAATTTGATACATATTCCATTTTATTCTATTGACAATAAGCTCTAAACTTTTTTAAATAAATTACTCATTGTTTTTATATTTTCACCAAAAGAAAAAGTTGTCTAAACACATCGTTTACTGGTAGAGATTTAACATGATCCAACTACATTAACATGTAAAACGTGTTTTTCACAATTAAAATGTGGTTATTTCAACGATGGAAAAGATCCAAAGTGTAGAAACATGGATGCCACATGAATTAGGTGACAGGCAATTAGAAAATTGAAAATTCGCCATTCTGCTTCAAACGAATAGTATCGGATGATGAAACATGGATTTACTTCGAAATCCCAAGCAAAAAAACATAGTTACGATGATCGATCATAGTTCTTTGACTTCAAGGTTATATCGATTTGGTCACAAGACCATGCTTTGTGTCTTGTAGACCAGGTTGGTGTCGTATATTATGAATTGTTGAATCTTGGAGCAACAGTAAATGACGATTGCTACCGACAACAAATGATTATGAACTGTGTATTGATCGAAAGACGTTTTTTTTTCATTTCCCTGGTATTCTCCAGACTTGGCTTCATCCGATTACAATACAAAACGAATCCAAATTGTCGATAATTGCCCGCTGGTTTTAAGGCTTTAAAAATAGTAATTAACGACCATGGCAATAAAGGGCAGACTTATTTTTACCAATTTTTATTTTAAATTTTTAATGTCTTAAAATGATCAGAATAATTACAAGCATCTATCCAAAATAGTATCGTTGAGACTCTATTATTATGTACATATTACCTTGAGAGTTGTCTCTTGATTGATAGCATAGTAATTGAAAATATACTGAGAGCAAATGACATAACAACTCTATATTTTTAAATTATTTTAGACCTCCAAGAGTCAATCCAGTGGGCTATATTTATTTTTGTGTGCATCAATATAACAGGCATATAGAACATGACTTATTTTATCTAAAGTTTAGTACGTTGAAGTCTAATTTGTTTAATGCTTTTTTAAGGCGTATTCTCAGTTAAACGTCGATTAAAATTAAAATGCAGGGTTTAGTAACAAAAGATTTTACTTAGAACTATTTTGCTTTAGGCAAATCTCAAGCGATACTGTTGGGTTAATCCCACTCCAATATAAAATAAACCCTATGCCTGGACACCTCACACAGGCTTACAAAGATATACTATTTTTTCATGAACAACTATGGCTGTATCAGACACGTGATATAACAAATGTCCTTCTATTCAAAGGCATTGTAAAGTGGGTAGATTTTAACTTACTTGCTCACACGCGATCATAATCGGATATTGGATCCTCATGGGATTATGAGATTGCCCTAGTGTCAGCATATTGGTAGCTGAAATATTGGGTATAGTTTAGTCCAATATTCGTCATCCAATTTTTAATAAACTGTCTATGTGTGGAGCAAGATTTTAGTAGCTAAATATGCTGGTGATCCATCAGCAACTTGAAGTCCAATATTCTGCCTCTGAGGCTTTTGCATTTTCAAAGGCTTGAAGAAATAAATGTTACCTTATAAGTCTTCATTTATGTAGTTTATAAATCTATATACTTGTTCTATTTTCCTGCGCTTGTTATGGACTCCAAGTTGATTCTTTGGAAAATAATATTTCTTTCTCTAATAATTTTCAACTTATTTACCATACATATAGATTCTTAAATCTTCTTTTTATCAGAAAATATAATTATGTTGAATTCACATAATGATAGGTGAGGTGAATACTGCAAGTTATTTTTCTGTGTATATGTGATATTTATTAGAGTCATCGTCACAATAGTCGATCAATAAATTAAAAGCGTGAAGAGACCTTTTGGAAGTGCAAATTTTCAGGCAAAATGTAAATAATCTATGTTTTTCACATATTGAATTGTATATATATTTCATTTTAATAAATATTTTTTGTCGATTATTCATGATTTTGTACACAGTTTTGATAACATTTTCTTATATCACAAATTAAAACGTGTTAGAATGCTTGTATTATTTTGGCCGTCATTTAAAAACAAGAATTGTCAAAAATCCTCTTGGTTTCAGAATACATTAAAGAAAGAAAAACCCTAATACGTACACATCAGTGTGCGTTTATTAAAAAGTATTAACAATTCACCAGATGCATGGAATAACAAATGTAATAGAAAAGCTAATGAAGATAAAAACGTATCTTCACATATATTCCTAGATGTAGCATAATTCTTCGATAAGATATAACATGACGGCCTTGTCCATAAGTTACAGAAAATGTTACAAAGGCAATACAATAAATAAATGAACAAGTCAAACAAGAAGAAACAACCTACAATAAAATAAGGTAGATCAGGTGCACCAGAAGGAAGTGTTTTGGGGCCAATTCTTTACATACTCTACTTATGTGATATACCATAAATGGAAAATATGACGCTTTTTACAATTGCTGGTGATATTGCAATACTTGTCACACAAAAATTATTAACGAAATGACAATATAAATAATTGGACCCTGCAGTTTACATATATGAGTTCGATGTTGAGATATAGGAAAATATCTTTTGGCTCATTGGATGAAAATCACAATTGTCAAAACAACAACAAATAAGAAAAACAAAAAAAATCTGAGAAGTATCGTAGGTACACCCAGATATTACAGAACTGATTACTTACACTACATTGATAGAAAAACAGATTTATGTTATTTAATCTAAATTATAAGTTAGTCGGCAACGACTAGTAACAATATAATAAATAAATAATAATAATTTTAGAATGCTATACTTCCACTTACAAGTTTATAAGTCTATTAGGGCTCATATTATTTTCAGCCATTACTTTTGCGGTCTAACCAAATTACCACCCCAACTAATTGCAGACATTTTGGATATTCTAGTTAATGTAATTATGTAGTAAAATTTGTTTATCTTCCAAATAGGGTTCATATTTGGCTATGCAAATGAAGGCATTATGTTGTATATTTGGTATGTTATAGTGGGTGGTTTATTATTTCAATTATGGGGGCACACACAGAAATGTTATATTTAAGGGCGATAAAAGATTATGATTTACAGTAGAAAGCATATCTGACGTCAATATTTAAGTTTTTATTTTTCGACTCCTAGTCTAGACATTTTATAATGACTAGTAATTACAAAACATATTAAAACTTCCTTATAACTGACGATAAATTTTTGTTTGTTTTAACATACTAATTAAAAACTACAACTAAAATATCTCTAAGCTGGAACATCTCTGCCACTTAGAGTGGTTAACATCCTATACTAACATTTCTGTTAACTTATTATTGTTAAACTTAATAACTTATTATTGTTATATTAGTATTATTAGTATTGTTAACTTATTGTTAAACATACATTCATTGAAGAACAATATATAGACATAATGATATTTATTTATATTCAAGTTTGCATTACATATTTAAAATCTTTCTATTTCAAATAAAATGGGATGAACCTATTTTTATCTGTTACAATAAGCATTAAACTCAGAAATTCGAAGCAGTGCTTCTGGTATATTTTAAAAAACATAAAAATCAGGATTTTATACAGGAACTGAAGTGCGCTGTGCCTGGTTAGCTTTCAACGGAGCGAGCAGTTTTCTGGGATTAAGGGCTAGAATTAAAACACTTTCAGGGTGTTGTTTTATTTCCTTTCGTGGCGCTTCAGGCGTTTGCATAAAATTTGACGCAGCAGGAAAAATATTTATAAATAAAAGTTTTCTATTTCGTTTAGAAAGTAAAACATTTTACATTTCAATAAAAAGATAGCTTGGTGGGTAGATGTGTTATATTTATTGTATCTTCTTTCTTCCTCTACATAAAAATTCCTTCCAGTTTTCCTGTATTTTTTCGGTTAAGATTTTTTCTTTCTTCTGAAGTATTTCTCTGATAACATTCATTCCTACTTCGCATATAACACTCTCTGAATTTCTTTCTCCCCCGTTCTTGTTTTCCATATTTTCTTTACATGTCTTGCGTCCTCTATAAGCACCAGTTGAGTGGATTAATTTATATGTATACTTCAACTGATTCAATATTGCGGCCTTTTTTGTTTCTTTACCTCTCATGCTGTCCATCTTTGTTATACCCCCGACTATTATGAGGTATTTCAATACCCTTGCTCTTACTTTAATGTTTTTTTTTAACAAAAATCACGTCTCATAACTGTCTGTTAGGATTTATTTGCAAATTGCTTTGCATAATTCCATTTTAGCTATGCCTGATACTTGTTTTTTATTATATACTTGTTATATATTTGGTATCTATAGCGAAGTTTTACAAATACAATTTTTTTTCCAATTTTGGTATTCATTTTCATTTTCTAGCTTCCATTGCTTTCGATTTGTAGTTAAATTAAAGCCATATAGTTAAATATATTTACTTTTTCCAGTTTTTCACCCTCAATTTTGGCTACTTATTACTTCTGATAACTTTCATTTGACCTTAAATCATTATCATTATATATTCTTTAGTATTATATTCCATTGTGCTTAAGATTATCTATATATAATCTAGTTTAGTAGTTGTTATTGTTACATTATCTTCTAAAAAGGCACTTCAATTTTTTCCATATCTTTATATCTTATATATAGCCTGTTTTATCTATTTTTCATCTATTCATCTATTTATATTATAAACAGTGTTATCTTGCTTAGGTTTTAAAAGTATATATGTATAAATGTTTTTAAAACTACACTGTTGTTCTTCTCATTTCAGCAAAAGAAAACATCACCAGTTATGTAATGTAAAAGGGCCTAGTCATAACATAACTTTTAAGATTGCATAGATTTTGCATCATATTTATATATGTCTTCGTCTATTCGAGTTTTGAATTGGGTAATGGTCATTTATTGAGATTTATATTTTATGTCTTAAGTTTTATGCAGATTTTTAGAGGCATACGGAATGAAACTTAAGTGAGATAAGTTATCGGTATTGGTTTTGGAAGTTGGCTAGGTAGACGTTAAAAGCAAAGCATTTAGTTAAAGATTAAAAACATATGAATCTAATAAATAATGTTATAAATTAATTATAATATAATTTTCCTAACCAAAATTCAGGTACTTCTAAAATTAACTTTCTATCGTAACTAAACAAAATTAGCTGAAATTTTTGGTAGGGAGATAACAAAATGTTGGTTGTGAATTATATTTTGAGTTCTGATTGCAGTTTAGTTGAAGGTAATTGTCAATACGGGTCTTAAAAGAACTCCTTCCTTTTCTACTAGGTTCTCCTTTATCGCCATTTTTTCTTATTCCTTGCCTTTTCTTAGTAACGTTTTTAAGAACTACATTTTTGATGGATCTAGTTAAGAGAAATGAAACCGCGATGTTGTAATGGTTCGAAATGGTATTTTTAGTCAATTAGTTACTAGACTATAACTATTTCTGATCTAGATATATCTTTACTAACGCATGTAAATGCTTGAAAACTCATTAGCTGCTAATTTGTCTAAAAGAAAGTTTAGTAAGTCTTGCGATCCCTTATCTTAAAAATGTTTGCTCTTCCAAGATAATGAAGAACAGTATCATTGAATCCAAATCATCGTTTTTCAGTCAGTCAAATTAAGACCGATAATGGAGAGAAAATAATAAGTTTCTAAAACTGTTTGACGAGCTTGGACAGTAGATTTTTGAAAACTAAATAATAAATTAAAAAATGAATTCAATAACCTGCGTCAGTATACACTGTATAACTTAATATACAAAACGTAGAACTATTATTTTATGTTAGTTGTTTTTATTAATATTTTAGCATTTCAAAGGATACAAAACAACTAAGCATAGTTAATCGCTATATAAAGGTTATTTAACACTAATATATTTAAGGCGTTTAGTATAAACTGACATATACTTTTATGATGTACAAATCGTTTTTCTTCCCAACTTGTTTATTTTCGATCACACATACGACGTTAACTCAAAATCAAAACCCACTAATATAAAAATAATTACTCATTTTACTGTTTCCAAAAATAAAAGAAACATTCAGAATGGCCGTATTAAAAGAATTCTGATACTTTGTTTCTTTTAGTATTTCGATTCTCGCCTAAACAATGTAAAGAAATACATTTCTTTCTGGTTTTATAGACGGCAGTTCGACGCAGTAAAGATTTTTTGTCGTTTTTTGGGGTTAATTGCCCTGAAATGTGTGCTTGTGACCTATTTTCGTGTGTTTTTCGGTACGAAATAGATAAAACTAGACATCGTGGTGCCGGTTCGGTCTATATTTGGATGTCTGTACACGTAGATTAATAAGTAAACGTTGGGAATCGATAGAACGACTCGTTTATATGTACGAAGAACTTATTATTAAGTTCAATTTTTTATTTTTTTTGCTACTTGGAGGTTTTGTAGTAAGTTTTTTAAATTACTTATTTTAAAATCTATCGCATTAATTTTTCTCATTAACTTTTCAAGCAAACTTTTTTTCACCTTGTCACAATCACAACTAATTATTCACTATCGACTCACAAATTGCTGTATTGATATCACCTCTAAATCGATAAAACTTATACATCTATTACTTTAATGAAGTATCTATTAATTGGTAGTATTTTTGTCACGGATATATTTTAGTGAAAATGCCAAGTTCTGCTGGGGCATGATCGTAAATTTATGATTGTGATTGTTTAACATTTATGATTGTCCTTAGGCAAGAGTGTAAAATCCGACAATAAAGATGATCCCAGTCATATCAGTAACCAGGCTGGGTAAGACCGGATGTCTTCTGGGATGATTTCTAAGTTGGTCACTCGCCAGTCGGTAAGCTTAATGCCGAGGACCGTGGTTCGTTGGTAAAAAGGCGACGATATTTTGACTTTTCTCTAGAGAAATAAGAGTTTTCGATTTAGTAAATATTTTATATACATTTCACATATCTTATTTGTACCGAATAAATCTTATTATTGGGAAGTATTACTTCAACATGAAGCAAAAGCGGCTGAAGGTCATCGAATACAGTGTGAAGCATACGGCAACTATGTTCTACCTAATTTTGATGTGTGAATATTGAATTTGATGGTTCAAAACCGATGATTTTGAGACCACGAGCGCGAGCGGCAAGACAAAGGGCGTTCTGGATAGACAAAAAAATTGAAGACGAAGATTTGGAAGCATTACTCGACGCTGATCTGCGTAAAACTCAAAAGGAATATGCGAAATTATTGGAACTAACAGAAGGAGCTATTTTCAATTACTTGAAGGACATGGGAATGATCCAAAAGTTGAGTATTTTGTGTAAAAAATATTAGGACCATCTTGCCATCTATGGGCCCAAGCTAATGCTCTACATGTGGTGGGATCAGCTGGGTGTGGTATAACATGAACTGCCAAAACCTAATAAAAGGATCTATATAGATTGTCCTCGACTGCAGTTGATGCTCTTTGGACCGAGCACTGCGCGAAAAATACGAGCAAATACACAACAACGTTATTGTTCAGTATAACGCTTGACCACATGTTGTAGAACAGGTGTAAAAGTACTTAGAAACATTAAAATGGGAATTGTTATCCCACCCACCGTATTTTCCAGGCCTTGCTCCTTCGGATTAGTACTTGTTCCGATCTATGAGTGGTGACCTTTCTGAGCACAAAAAAATGGACAGATAGTCTCAAAAAATACTGCTCGAAAGATGGAATCCGTAAATTATCTGAAAGATTGAAAAGAGCAGCGGTTATCGATGGAATATAATGTATTGTACCGATTTTTTACAATAAAGTTAAAAAAACATTCTTAAAACTAACTTATAGGCCTGATATATAACAAAATCAATAATTAACAAGATAAATTAAACATTAAAATAAATATTAGAATCGATATAATTTAATTTGACTCCTTTCAAAATAAAATTAAACGGACGCAGCTTGCTGAGGTGACGCAGCGTCACGGCGAGATTTTGTGGGTTTAAAGAATGATGGCCTTGCAATATTGCTCCGCAGCCTGCCGTGGCGCAGTTTTGGCTAACGTAATCCTGCAAAACGCAGTGTTCTTGTCACAGTATTTCGCCTAAAGTCACGGTGAGTGTTTAAAAGTCTGATTCAGAACAAGAATTAATCGAATTATTTCCTTTAGATTCAAAACTAAAATTCAGTCCAGTAATTATTAGTGCAGTCTCAATTGCCATTGTATCAAGCCTAATTCTTTGTACAGCTTTACTGCGAAGTGTACAACTAAAATCGCATTTGCGCGGGTTCGACGTCTGACAGTTTTATCGCGCGTACACTTGCCGTGACCCTCACTGCGAATGGGATGGAAGTAGAGCAAGTGCAGGCACTCAAGTACTTGAAATCAGTAACACATGAGAAGAAAGTTATATTTACTACTTTATTAAGTTATATTTATCTCGGATGATGCGTTTGAAAGAGATGATATATTGCGATTAAAATCCTGTGGAGATCTAACTTATTTCTGTAACTTGAACTCTCTCAAATGCGGTCAATCAATACAAGATGCTCAATGAAGAGTTGAGGAACAAATCCAAAGACACAGATTAAAATAGTTTGAACATGCTATTATAATGAAGAGTAAAATCCGGATCTTTCGTAACGTTGAAACGAGATCCAAGTTCTTCTCTTAGGTCATTTTAAAAATGATGGTATTGAAACAAAATATTGACAAAGAACGCGACTCAGTCTCTATTGGGAAAAATCCTCGTCTCGACAACTAAGTGCTCTTGCCATATCACTAACAATTTGCTAAAATTAGTGTATATTTATCATTTTATTTTATTCATATTTTATAGGAAATCAAATAATTCATTAACTAGAAAAAGAAGATAATATCAAGACAAGATCACACTCATGTTTTAAAAATATCTGTGTTATTTGCACATTCTCTTTTTCCTATATGTCGTTTATTTTTTTATGTGTTTATAGCTCGTAAAAGAGAAGATTTGGATAGAGCACAACAGCTAGTCTGTTCTGATATTTTATTGGATATAAAACTGACCATGTAGACTTTCTGGAGCCCAGCTATTGATTGAGAACACAAAAAATATTTACGACTTCTGATATTGGCAGATTTATATTTTTTCCGTTGTAAGTGTAACGTTTGCTTTTATTAGTAATTATTTGCTTTGCATTTATTTTTGGTTGATATGTTGCAATCCTGGAACAATTTTGAAAAATGATTGTTAGTCGTCGTTTCGAATATTTTCGCATGCCAGGGGATTTAATCGGAGTTTTCGCTAACTTGGTGCGAAACAGCATTGACCTATTTCGTGTTTCTTTAGACCGAAAATATAGATAGACACGGGTAGACTTAACGGAGCCTTTTTGTGTATTCTTAGTTAGGAATATTGAAAAAATTGTGCGAAAAATATATTTTCTTCGATAGATCAAACAACAAATTAATGTTCCCAGACAAAGTGTTACTGCCACTACCCACAATATGTTCATTGTTACAAAGAATATACATTTCTTTGGTTGTTAAATATTGATGGAGCCGGCTTGGTTAGTGCAGTCGTAAAGGCGACAGGACGGTTCACCTGCAATTGCGATAGTCGCTTGCTCGATTCCTGCTAGGGAATGATCATAAATTTGTGTTTGTGATTATTTAACATTTATCATAGTCCTTAGGCAAGAGTGCAAAATCCGAAAAGGAAAATGATCGCAGTCACGCCAGTAACCAGTCTGGGTAAGACCGGATGTCGTCTGGGATGATTTCTAAGTTGGTCACTCGTCAGTCGGTAGGCTTAATGCCGAGGACCGTGGTTCGAAGCCAACTATTTATGGGTGTGTTCGGAAATCCATTTTGTGATTAAAAATTTAAATACTGATTAAAACCACCTTTCATTAATTACAAGTTTTTTCTAGGGTAATTGTGTTAAATAATATTTATATGGAAAAAGCTATTCACTGTTTTTATACATTTTATAAATTTAACCCTAAATAGAACTAATATAAAGGTGATATTCGTCATCTTCTTTGTTTTGTGTCTTTCTTTGAGCTTATGTTAATATTAACTATAGATGGAACACGCTAAAATATTTCCATTAAAACTGCATCAACTAAACAGTTAATAGTACAAGTACTTAACACTGTAACGCTCTAACCGGCAAGAGGGGCGCTCCATTATTCCGTTTTATAGAATTTTATAGACCGATTAGGTTATATGTCGAACGCATCAGACTTCATAGTGTTTCTTTTTTGCTAGAGTAACGTTAATTGATTACGAGTGGATTGTTATGTCACAATTGCGTTCACAAACTGGAAATGACGTACATAGGCTTAGAATGCTAGGACAAGGCTAGAACAAAAGCGTGATCCTGTGATCCGGAAATGAGCAGCATTCAATACAGCGGTTTATCTACTGAGTCATGGTGTGCCGGGGGATAAGAATCATTGCAACAGTTGGTTCCACCTCCAGGCCCGTTTATTCGTTTTTGTGAAGGGAATTAATTCTAACTGCTTGTCCAAAATTCAAAGACGTAATACTCTGTAGCCATAATTTTGCGAAATCTGATCCACCACGTATCTTTTCTCAAGCTTACTCCTAAAAAAGTATATTACATAAAATGCAATTAAATATTTCATTTATGTTTACCGGGTAACAATTTGAAATAGTACATTATTTAACATGGTTTCTCCAAAATTTATTTTATGTACTTTAGGCTATTCCTTAATTGCAGCTTCTGTTGATGTATTTGTTGGCATCACTAATGTACTATGATGTGGTGCATTGTCCATAACAATAAGTGATACATCGTAGTCACCCTTAGATATAGAGGAAAATGCTAATTCTGCACCAGGAGAATGGAAACTATTCCAGTTTCCAGCATGAAAAACTATATATCTGAAATGAATTATTAATAAATATTATGATTAACATAACCTAATCGATATGTATTCCAATGATTACTATCTTCTTCCATCAACTATTGTTGCCTTTACACTAAGGGTGACCCAATTTACCATTATGAAATATCCATGACTCATCTAAATATACAATTTAATATAATTCTTTCTTATTTTTGTTGTATGTTTATAAAAATTGTATTCTTTTAAAAGCAATGTCTGGAAATTCCATTAAACCCCTTCGAGGGTTATCTTTACACCATTTACATTCTATTCTACACAACAGTGTATGAAGGGATGATCTACATCCCTCAATTAGCTGAATATCTTCTGGCTCTTTATGGATACTTTCCAGACTAACAATTTCCTCTGAAATAATTGTATTATATTATGTTTCGATTGAAAAAGTGCCTTACTGTTTTTACACATTTCGTATATTTGATCTCTGATGGAGCTATCATTAAGCTGGTCTTGACCCGTCGTATAAAGATGGTGAATTTAATGTTATATTGTTTTTTATTTTTTTAGATATTTTAGTGACCGTGCCCGTACTAATATTCAGTGCAGCTGCAACGAGCAAAATATATTTTCAATAAAAACCGCGATTTGAAATTTATTAAGACCTAGCGTTAAAACAAGGATTGTCGGTTTTTGCAGGAAAATTCTATTACATGTTTGAACTTGTCGAACAGCATTCTATCTCTTTTTAAATAGAATAAAACGAGAAGGAAAATATTGTCTGTCTGTAAAACGACTTTACAACTTTCGACAGATACATATTGATGACGTGCGTCACTACTGTTTTGTATAGACTATATATACATATTGTACAATAGATTCATTTATGAATAAAATATGGTTGAAACAATTCTAATTGTAAAGTATTCTATTCGCATGGAAAATTTATTCGGTGGTTAATTTTAGTTGAATTATTAACAGTAATAAAATGCACGGTGATTCTTAGTCCCAAGCCCTAATAAATTTATATATTGCGTGCTGAGACTGGCAGAAATATTTTTCGCCCTGTTGTAGAACGTTCCAATTGAAGATTATTTTCAGTGATTGGGGAAACATTGTTGGAACGCACAAATACAATAACAGTAATATTTATATTAAAAACAAAGGCTCAGTGTATGAGAAATAACGGTTCAATAGCATGTACGTATGCTTGAATGTATGCTAATGATTTTTTAATTTAAAAAAGACATTTATTGACAAAAATTGCTACAATGTCTATCAAGATATTTTCCATCGACCTTTTTTTACAAATTATTCACAATTTCTTGGATATATGGAGATAGTGGGTCGAAATTTTTATTTCTTCAGCATTTCGAAGCCGTGTGATAGGGAAGTCATGCTGCATCAATCTGAACAAGTGGCAATAAGATGGTGAGTATGATTGGTGCAGCAGGCTGATGCTTACTCGAGCTGCAACAATTCTAGATATTTATTTTGTGATATTTTTTATATTTAGGTTGACGATATTCATTGAGCAAAATTATCAATCATTTACATGCTTTTTTGGATCTCTTTATAACGTTGGCACAGAAAATAAAAATTGTACAATTTCACCAAGTTTGTTCTGCACTCATTACAGACCAATTTCAGTATACATGATTTTTCCACTTATACCGAGCATGTAACTTTTTTAAACATAATGAAATACTTTGAATTGACTTTGCAAAGATGTCTCTCCATTATCACACACTCTGAAGTACGATCACAGCTGAAGAACAAGCTTGACAGTCGTTATAAGATCGCGATGCTGTCATCATGGACGAACTCAAAAACTAGAACCAATCTTGACACACGGATTAAAGGACACTAATTTTTTACACAACTGTTTTTCTTGCCATAAAGAAAACTATAATGTCAGCAGTACATGTTAATATATTTGTTTTGTTTGTTATATAAAATTCACATATACGTTCGTACCCCTGTACCGGTGAAACGTGTTTCTTAAAAACTTTTCTACGGAGACCTGAAAAATCGACTGCAATTTGCATTTTATATTTCCATTTTGCTTTGCTCTGATTTTCTTCTATTTTTCCCAAAGCAGAATCATTTATTTTTCCTGTTCGGAATAAATCACATCTCCATTTTGATTACAGCACTACAATTTTAGAGCGTTCTTTGTTCGTTCGCAGTTTATTATTTAATTAAGGAAATACATATATGTTAAGTCTACTTTCTGGTTTGTTTTCTTGGCATGAAATATTGTCTTAACGAATATTTAGTAAATACTGACTGTATTATCGTTTTATATCAAGCGTCCTCATGTAGTCTGATCAATATCTCAGTTTAAGACGATATTGGGAAAAATGTGTTGAATCAAAACATTTTCCATCGCCTTTGACAAACTTCTTTCCAACTTTCTACCATGGCGACACTGTGCCAAAAGAACAAATGATGTTCGTTTGGAAACGATCCGATTATTGCTACATTTCCACACTATTTCAGCATTTCGAGACTTTGTACCAGCTGTATAGATCTGAACAAATGTTAATCAGAAGGAACTAGGTCTGGTGAGTGAATTAGGAGTTTCCTTTCTTGTTACTACAGTCTATCCGCCACAATTCTTGTAATATGTGGCCTAGCGTTGTCATGCAAGAGCATTTTGTGTGCATTGCTCGCTATTGTTGGTCGCAATAAACTACGTTGTGACTCATCAATTGCTTAGCTGTCTGAAAGTTCTTTGAGAGCTGGGTTTCTATCTGATAACTTTTGCAATTCATTGTTCTTGAACTGTCTGTATCCTCTAGAGGGATTTTTTTATCATTGACGTCAAAATAACAATTATTAAATTGTTGAAATCAAAAGGGAATCACGGGACATGACGAAGCAGCGTCACCACATGAGTGTCTAAAAGTGTTAAAGGACTTTGTCAGCTGATTTCTTCAAATTAGTCAAGGAAAGTAATTGGAATGTCGAAAACGTTTTAAACAATTCATCATCAGCTTCTATATATAATGAATAAACATAATATTCAATTAGGTTGTTTAATAGTTATTTATATTGATGCTTTTTATTTTCACTAATATCCATCATTGATTAAAGTATCTAAAATTATATATTATAACAAGTTGTTCAACCTTAACAGGATAATTGTCCGTCAATCAATGTCACAACTTTTCAGAACCACTAATGCTTGAAAGCCAAAAATTAGTAAACCGTAAAGGGTACTAGATATATTTTGGTAGTAATAACAAAAAATTAAGATTCGTTTAACATTTTAAAGTACCTTAAGATTTTTCAAGCACACTTTTAAACTTTTGTTCAATTCAATTAAGAATCTTTATAGTCTTCAGGCTTTTGAAAAGCTCTCACGACAACTTATTTCTGTTAAGTTATATGGTTACAAAGCCTGCTAATTGTTTTTCAGTTTGGATTGGGTCTTCGTTCAATATCCCTTGCAGTTTGACATTTTCAAGCTTTTTCTGTCTAGCAGAAACACCTTCACATCGAAATCACCACTTTTGAATTTACGGAAACACGTCTCACGTGTTTCTAAGGTTAGAGAATGGTCACCGTAAATTTCTGCCAGCAAACGGTGACTTTCAACGACTAATTCTTTTGATTACATGCCACAAATGCACGTTTGCAGGCATGAAATTTGACATGTTTAAAGAGGTATAAATCTATGATAGTATTTCTTTCGCAAAATGTGGATAGTTTTCTTATAGATAAGCCGGTAATAAATTTTCGGTACATCTGTTTTTAAGCGTTTGTTTTAATAAAACGTTTATTACTGCTATAACGTTCGTTAATGCAAACAATTCGATAACGTGAACTGAACTTGGTTTGAATTAATTCACATCAACGATCGTCTACTGTAATTTACATATTTTACACCGATCTCAAAAAACTTCGATAGCCGTCGATGTTTATATTACGCGAGGATTGTAGTTGTTAACTAAAATACCTGTGACATATTTTCCAGTCCGATTTCTTTCGGGAAAAAATTCAAATTTATTCCGGACAGGCTACGGAAAAAAATTTTATCCGCTGAATTATTCAAGGAACGTCCGAATATTAATCGAAAACCTTTTGAAAGTTTTCGCCGGAATAACTAATTATATGGCAATCGGTTTCTTATTACTTATGCAACTTGTGACCTGCGTTCCAGTCGGAGAGCGAGAATAAACGAGCGAAACCACTTAGAGTCATATAAATGCATAAAATGTGATTACAGTTCGATTTACTAATGGTTTGTTTCTTTTCTCTTCGAAAGGGAAAACGGATTTATGACTAAAAAATATTTTAATTTTCGACATCAATTTGCTCAACACACTTGTTTCACAACTTCCAACGATCATTCAATTGTTACAGCACTGTAGTAGTATTCCGGCTTCCGTTTGATGAAAAGTCGTTGCACTTAGTACTTTATATATTTATATATATCTTTTTAATGTATGTTCATCGATTTCTCCGTCGATTATGCACCGATTTTCAACATTCTTTTTTTATTTGAAAGAGTGCACTGCCGAGATGGTCTTATTGGAAGCATGTTGGGCTCTGATGGGGGAAAGGGAGGAAGGAAAACCGCAAATTTCAAAGGCATGCACAAAGTTTTCACATATTTTTTATATAAAATAATCAGATATTGTACCGTGTAAAAGAATTTGTGCTTTTTAAGCACTAATATATTGGACGTTGTAAAAATACTGCGAGCAACTTTTTTTATGGTGTAATGGTTAGAATGTTGAGCTCACACGCGGAGTTCTCGGACTGGATTCCCAATAGGGAAGCAACTCTTTTTTGTTCTAGTTTGATTCGAACATTTGTCAAATCACCTAGACTAGGTAGCGGAACCCAGGGCCTGAAACGTTCCTTTTTCAATCATTTTTTCTTTATTCCTATTTTTCCTCATACGGGTTGTGCTTTTATTTGAGCTATCTATTGTAATACTCAATAAAATAACTGCGTAATTTATTGAGTAAATATCTAACACTAAAAAGACAAAAATAAAATATTTTTAACAAAAATTGAACCAACACAAACAATAAATAAGGAACTAACTAAAAAGTTAAAAATAATCAAAATTTATGTTTTATTTAGACAAAGGAAAACATTTTAAAATAAAGTATGTCCATAATAATCGTTATAATAATTAAATAAAAATAAACAAAAAACTTATTTAACCTATCTACTACACGTAATTGATATTCAACTATATACACACAGTTTAGCTTAATACCTACCTAAACCTATTTATCTATTTGCAATAAAGTATTATACAAACCAGTTTCAGTACCCATAAGTTGTCAGTGTTTCCTACAGTAAAATACTGCAAAATACACATTCTTAAATGCATTTGTCATGATTTTTTCATGTATACCGAGCATATAACATCCTTAAACGTAACAAAAACACTTCGTTACGTTGAGGATTCAAACATTCAAAAAAATAAGCAAAAAATTATTTAACATATCTACTACACGTAATTGATATTCAACTATATACACACAATTTAGCTTAATACCTACCTAAACCTATTTATCTATTTGCAATAAAGTATATATTTTCACCATGTTTGTTCTGCACGCATTACAAACCAGTTTCAGTACCCATAAGTTGTCAGTGTTTCCTACAGTAAAATACTGCAAAATACACATCCTTAAATGCATTTGTCGTGATTTTTTCACGTATACCGAGCATATAACATCCTTAAACGTAACAAAAACACTTCGTTACGTTGAGGCTTCAAACATTCAAAAAAATAAACAAAAAATTATTTAACCTATCTACTACAAGTATTTTATATTCTACTATATACACACAATTTAGCTTAATACCTATATAAACCTATTTATCTATTTGCAATATTAATTTAACTTCTACCAACTGAGCACTTTGAATTCAGCAACAAATTATATTTGATTTTTTAAATTTTTAGTTTTGGGTATAGTTCATAAGATTATATTATTATTTTTGTATTGTTTAGGCTCGGCACCGACTACAAACTGATCAGTTGGTAGTAGTCAAGATAATATTGTAAATAGATAAATAGATTTAGGTAGGTATCAGTTTATTAATTATCGACACATTAGCCTCCCAGACTTTTTAATGTCATAATTTCATTGCTTCTCAATGTACACTACTTACCAACAATAATAATTTAAAGTAGATACAGATACGAGTAGATAAAAAATAAATAATTACAGTAAAATTTAAATATCGAAATAATAGCCAGCAATGGTGTATAGTGGTTTATAATATATTTGGCGAATATAAAACAGAATAGTGTATTTAATTAACTAGTATAGTAGATAGAAACATACAATGCATTTTTAGTATTATATAATATGATCATGTGACAAGATATTAGCAACAAATCTGGTGTAGTAATGTAAGTGTATCAAACGTTAAAATTTTTACCTCACTAATATATGATGCTCTCTGAAGTAGTTTTTTAAAATTAATTTTAATAATAATTTTAAAAAAGTAATTAAAATTAATAGTATTTGTGTTTAAAATCCTTTCCAAATTTATAATCAGCGCAGACGATAGAATTCAGGTGAGATAATAAGGCTGTTCTTTTTTGAATTTAATCAATTAACTGGAATCATATTAATTATCAAGAAAAGACAGATTGTCTTTGGATTGACAATTATTCCGCAGTTGTTCCAAGCATTCTTTAGTGTAGTTAAATGGGGTTCGGACAAAAGGAACCCGTCTGAAGCTGTAAGGTTTGAAAAGATAAATTGAAGGTGTGAAAGGACCCCCTAGCTATATACTATTACAAGTAAGAAATATTCAAACTTTGGAAGATCACACAAAGGCGGACTTAAGTTCCAGTGAATTAACGTAGATTGGAATTTGGGCAGAAGCTTGTAGTTCAGGGTGAACGGCTACCAGAGGCAGATTGTAGTGGCTTAGTTTCTTAGCCATAGATTATTGTAATCTAGAGTCACCAAAAATTGGAAAACCATTACATAGAGGGAGACCATGTAAATTTGGACAGACAGTGCTACTTCTATGATTTTCAAAAGCAAACTGGCGGACAAAGGTACAGAAGATACTCAAAAACAATCTTAGAACTATGTCCATTTCTAATTTTTCGCCTGGTTATCAACAATTGGCGCTATAATATAAATCCAAAATATGTTCAAAAGATAAAGCTGACTACACTACATGAACATTTATAGCGTAAAATCATTCAATATTTGAAGAGCTAGTATTGATTCTAAAGACTTTTATTAAAGTACCATCTATTAATGATTTGTTTTTACGGATTAATTTACTTAATAGCCGGCTTGGTTAGCGCAGTAGTAAATGCGAAAGGATGGTCCACCTACTGTTTCGATAGTTGCGGTTTCGAATCCTGCTGAACATTTGTGATTGGCCTTAGGCAAGAGTGCAAAATCCGACATGGTGAAATAATTCCAGTCACGCCAGTGACCAGGCTGGGTAAGATTATTATTATTACGTATTTTGGGATGATTTCTAAGTCGGTCACTCGCCAGTCGGTAGGCTTAATGCCGATGTATGTCCAGTCCAGATAAACCCTCTTTTAAACATGGATATTTTAAATATTATACATTATTAAATGATACAATAATGCTTAAAATACAGTTTTGATTAACTTTTCCAGCAATTTATTGAAAAATATTTATAATAATTAACGAAATATTGAATTTAATAAGAAATACAAACCGCCTATGCCCGATATAACATCGATTTGACCTTCGATACTCATTAATCAAACCTCATCGGAATGATACGCACTCCTTCGGTTTTTGATATCGAAAAAAAATAGGTCACGACCTTTCCGGAGGACATTCAACCAGGGCGTCTTTATATGTTTAATCAGAAAGTTCTTTTCGTACGGGTTTCTTTCCAGTAAGCAATAACGAACCCTTATTTAATTGACTGGAAACTAGAATACACCTGCTAAATATAAATTAATGAAGCAGTTTCATTAGTTTATGTTGCCACGAACGGGCTATGTATTTTACGTTAATGTATGAAATGTATAGGTAATATTTTATTAATAAAGGCGACTAATGGATCGTATACATAGATAATGTTTAGTTGATATAATGTTTTTAATGAATACGGAGGTTATATTATTTTAAATTGTCAATTAACCTGTTTGTAGTTTATCTAAATTATATGTTAATGCAAATATGTGTTATATTATATGCTGAAATTTTTTTTGTTTTTATTAATCACTTATATTTTAAATATCTTGTTGCTATAGTTAATATACTAATATGTATTATTTAGAGTTTGGGAAAGTGCAGTAACAAGTTCAATTGAAAAGTCTTCGGCTTACCAGAGTAAAACATATTTTTTGGCAAAATTTAGTTTTTTTATTCAACATAATTCCCTTCAAGGGTGATACACTGATTATAGCGACCCACGATCCTATAGCGACATATTTTCGATGCCATTTTTGTAGTACAATTTGTCTTTTGCTTCAAAATAGGCCTCAGTTTCACAGCGAATATTCTTTTGAGGTGTTAGAACAGGATATAGTCACTGGGGGTCAGATCTGGAGAATACGGTGGACGAGGAAGCAATTCGAAGCATAATTCATGGATTTTTGACACGGTGCATTGTTTTGGTGAAACAACACTTTCTTTTCCTTCAAATGCGACCGCTTTCGGCGATTTCGTCGATCAAACAGTCCAATAACGTGTGTTCATCGTGTGCAGTCCACTTGGATGACTCTCGACGATTGGACCTCGGAGTGAAATGATGGAGCCATGTTTCACATCACAAAAACTCGGATTTATTACGTTTGATTATCACTGCAATCTTCAAACACTGCTCCGAATCATCAACTTATTGTTGTTTTTGTTCAAAAGTAAGCTCGCGCGGCACCCACTTTGCACAGAGCTTTCTCATGCCCAAATATTCGTGAATGATATGATGTACACGTTCAGTTGATATCTTTAGAGTGTCTGCTATTTCATACAGTTTCTACTTACGGTTATTCAAAATCATTTTGTAGATTTTTTTTATGTTTTCATCGTTAACAACCTCTTTTGGGCGTCCACTGCGTTCGCCGTCTTTGGTGTTCATTTCACCACAACTAAACTAAACCAATCCTTGATGGTTGATTTTCTTGGGGCAGTGTCCAGAAACTCGGCATCAAGCCAATTTTTTGCTTTCTTGTTTAGTTTAGGACAATGCTCAATAAGTTACGCAGTTTACAATTGGGGGGCCAAATAAAGCTGCAGCTCGTATGAGGTAATAGGAATAAAAATACATTGATTGAAATTAAAGAGCGATTACAGGTGATTAAATGTTTTGAAAAATAAAAAATCGTTGCCCCCCATAGGAATCGATCCCGCGACCTTCGCGTGTGATTTGAACACTCTAACCACTACGCCATAAGAGACACTTGCCTGCTATATTTCTACGGCCTCCCCTATGATAGGGTTAGTACTTGAAATAGAAATTGAACGATTTTGGTAAAAAAAGACTTGATATAAACTCCCTGAAAACCTTAAGGATATAGCGGTCCTGTCCCTACTTTCACGATCAGCTTACCTAAATAACTTAAAGGTATACAATTAGTTGGTTCTACATCCTTATAATATTTCTAAGCGATATTCTCTTGATGTGTCTTCAGTCACATCAGCTTTCTTTTTTTTTCCTGGCCTAAAACCAGGCGGTGGAACGCATGACGCATATCTGGTCGCGGGGCTTGCCCTAGAGTGACAAGTTGGACCGGGTTATGTGGAACTGTCTCTGGGTTTACCAATACACTAAACCGAAACCGCCTTAGAGTTAACCCTATGGGCTGCTACTACTACTGCATTAAATTTGGGGATATGGCACCCGCTGATCGGGCGGTCGTTATTGGACAGGAAGACCCGGCCAAATAACAGGTAGTGAAACTAACTATTGTTTCGCGACTTGAGTTAACACACGACTAGATACTGTCATATGGGGCGAAATTTATGACTGCAGCGACGGATGAAGTCATTTCAGCCTGGAAAAGGGGAGGTTAGTGGTGACGCGATGCTAAACCACAGCATGGCGACCAGCTCGCGAACAAGCGCGTTTTTAGAAGATCTTGAGCTGAGTTCTTGTTTGTGGTATGATTGAGATATGAAGTGCTTGATATCTGGAGTGTCAGTTTCCCTATGAAGTTGATTATTTCTGACAAATCATGGAGCGTTTAAGATTCTACTGAGGAGCTTATTTAGCAAAACTTAAAGCCGTTTCACCTGGTTGGGTGTAACAAACTTGAAGTAGACATTAGATCCGTCTGAGGAGTACGAACCGAATTAACATCTTGTAAAATAATCATTTGATGGAGATGGGAAGTCTATTAGAAGGGTAGATCAGAGAAGAAAACAAGTTTGCTATTCCCGAAATTTTCTGGATTGCTTTCTGTATTTGGGAATACCAACCGAACCGTCGGTCGAAGTGAAGATCTAGGTACGTGACGTTATCCAGCCATGGAATTGTTGCAAAAGCTACGAGACGCGCAGTGCGTAACGCTCCTTATGGAAAATGATGGTCTGGGTTTTCAGGGGTTGATTTGCAACCTCCAGAATTTGAACCACTTGACCGCATGATCGAGCTGCTCCTGTAAATGTTTTTAATTGTAACTCGAACCTGGAGGCCATGGAGAAAGCAGTGTCTTTAACACAAAACGCGATGTACTGTGACGTCAATGTGCCATTTTCTAGGTAAATCTGTAATAAAGAGGTTAAATAAGGCTAAGGCAGTCGCCACATCAGCTTAGAAATAACATTATACACAAAATACATGAAAATATTGTACGTGCCTTAGAAATTTAAGAGTTTTCCTCGATTTGTCCGGATTGCACCTTCAGATCCATTCTATTAGGAGGGTCACCTCGGAAGTGCATTCTTTGGAATAAAAAAATCGTTTTGGAAATCGGGCTACAATTGACGGAGAAATCGGTAAACATACATAAAAAATATATACAGTCGAACAAAGTCGAAAAAAGTAACTTTTCTTACTTGATTCTTAATGAGAATTGTTTTATGAAGTGAAGAACATATTATTTCTTTTATGGACAATATAGTTATTTAACATTTAATTTATTTATAACAACGAAACCAAAGGATTATTATTGAAAATGATATATTATTAAACCAGATATAATAAGCGATTCTCTAGAATATTAGACACCATATCTTGAATTAAACATCGCATCTTATACATATAGTGGAATTAAATCCAGTTCAGATACCTCGGAAACGAGATAGTTAGTATGCGTGAATTCGTGTAGGTCCTGTTTCTAATTGGGGAAGGAAATGAACTAAGAATGGATAATTCCAGTTTGATTCTATGTTAATACGTTTATAGATGGGTCTTGAATAAACTCTTGCCTTCTTCTGTGTGAAAATTAATGCTTTATTTAAAGAAGACCGTAATCTATTAAGGTATTGTTCATCTCTCTCAGTTATTTTTCTCAACATTATAGAATACCGTGTTGAAAATAATGTCTTCTGAAATTGATTAAATTTCCACTAATTTTCGACTATCTTCTTAAAGATCTTTATGGTGTTCTATTAGACAAGTAATAATGGAAATTGAGAATAAAAAATTTAAATGTTCTTGTTCTATATCAAATATTTATAAGATTATATAAAAGGGCGAAAGGTATGCTTATATATAGAGAAATAAGTTATATTTGTTATTGTACGTATAGTTTTTTCCTATAATAAAAAGATATTTCTAAATAAAATATTTTTATTTCATATTTACAAAAAAATCTTGATTTTACAATTTCTATATTAAAGAAATTGATATTTTTGCCAACAAACGTATCAAAATGTTAACTAGAATTTAAATGGATATTTTAGGTTAATTTGCAAGAAAGAAAAATTCTATATATCAGACCTATACATTATTTTTAAAGGATTTCTTTAATTTAAAATTTTATTGTGAAAAATCGGTGCAATGTTTTTTATTCACAGTGTTGTCCATCGATAGCTTCTACTATTTCTACTCGTACAGGTCGCGAGTCATATATCGAAATAAGTAGTAATCAGAAGGAGCAGGTCCGGAGAATACGGCGGATGGGATAGCGGTTTTTGTTGTTTCCAAGGCTTCAATATGATGTTGGTTAGAAATGTACTCGATGCGTTTTAATACACATTAAAACCATTGTTATACATTCTTTAAAACTAATTTATATATATCCGGGATCTTAGAATAATCTTCGATATCTTTACAACGTTTCTGAAATTGATTAAATTTCCACTAATTTTCGACTATCTTCTTAAAAATCTTTATGGTGTTCTATTAGACAAGTAATAATGGAAATTGAGAATAAAAAATTTAAATGTTTTTGCTCTATATCAGATATTTATAAGATTATATAAAAGGGCGAAAGGTATGTTTATATATAGAGAAATAAATTATAATTGTTATTGTACGTATAGTTTTTTCCTATAACAAAAAACATATTTCTAAATAAAATATTTTTATTTCATATTTACAAAAAAATCTTGATTTTACAATTTCTATATTAAAGAAGTTGATATTTTTTCCAACAAACATATCAAAATGTTAACTAGAATTTAAATGGATAGTTTAGGTTAATTTGCAAGAAAGAAAAATTCTATATATCAGACCTATAAATTATTTTTAAAGAATTTCTTTAATTTAAAATTTTATTGTGAAAAATCAGTGCAATGTTTTTTATTCAAAGTGTTGTCCATCGATAGCTTCTACTATTTCTACTCGTACAGGTCACGAGTCATATATCGAAACAGGTAGTAATCAGAAGGAGCAGGTCCGGAGAATACGGCGGATGGGATAGCAGTTTTTGGTGTTTCCAAGGCTTCAATATGATGTTGGTTAGAAATGTACTCGATGCGTTTTAATACACATTAAAACCATTGTTATACATTCTTTAAAACTAATTTATATATATCCGGGATCTCAGAATAATCTTCGATATCTGTACAACGTTTCTGAAATTGATTAAATTTCCACTAATTTTCGACTATATTCTTAAAAATCTTTATGATGTTCTATTAGACAAGTAATAATGGAAATTGAGAATAAAAAATTTAAATGTTCTTGTTCTATATCAAATATTTATAAGATTATATAAAAGGGCGAAAGGTATGTTTATATATAGAGAAATAAATTATATTTGTTATTGTACGTATAGTTTTTACCTATAACAAAAAACATATTTCTAAATAAAATATTTTTATTTCATATTTACAAAAAAAATCTTGATTTTACAGTTTCTATATTAAAGAAGTTGATATTTTTGCCAACAAACATATCAAAATGTTAACTAGAATTTAAATGGATATTTTAGGTTAATTTGCAAGAAAGAAAAATTCTATATATCAGACCTATAAATTATTTTTAAAGAATTTCTTTAATTTAAAATTTTATTGTGAAAAATCGGTGCAATGTTTTTTATTCAAAGTGTTGTCCATCGATAGCTTCTACTATTTCTACTCGTACAGGTCACGAGTCATATATCGAAACAAGTAGTAATCAGAAGGAGCAGGTCCGGAGAATACGGCGGATGGGATAGCACTTTTTCGTGTTTCCAAGGCTTCAATATGATGTTGGTTAGAAATGTACTCGATGCGTTTTAATACACATTAAAACCATTGTTATACATTCTTTAAAACTAATTTATATATATCCGGGATCTTAGAATAATCTTCGATATCTTTACAACGTTTCTGAAATTGATTAAATTTCCACTAATTTTCGACTATATTCTTAAAAATCTTTATGATGTTCTATTAGACAAGTAATAATGGAAATTGAGAATAAAAAATTTAATTGTTTTTGCTCTATATCAGATATTTATAAGATTATATAAAAGGGCGAAAGGTATGCTTATATATAGAGAAATAAGTTATATTTGTTATTGTACGTATAGTTTTTTCCTATAATAAAAAGATATTTCTAAATAAAATATTTTTATTTCATATTTACAAAAAAAATCTTGATTTTACAGTTTCTATATTAAAGAAGTTGATATTTTTGCCAACAAACGTATCAAAATGTTAACTAGAATTTAAATGGATATTTTAGGTTAATTTGCAAGAAAGAAAAATTCTATATATCAGACCTATAAATTATTTTTAAAGGATTTCTTTAATTAAAAATTTTATTGTGAAAAATCGGTGCAATGTTTTTTATTCAAAGTGTTGTCCATCGATAGCTTCTACTATTTCTACTCGTACAGGTCACGAGTCATATATCGAAACAAGTAGTAATCAGAAGGAGCAGGTCCGGAGAATACGGCGGATGGGATAGCAGTTTTTGGTGTTTCCAAGGCTTCAATATGAAGTTGGTTAGAAATGTACTCGATGCGTTTTAATACACATTAAAACCATTGGTATAAATTCTTTAAAACTAATTTATATATATCCGGGATCTTAGAATAATCTTCGATATCTTTACAACGTTTCTGAAATTGATTAAATTTCCACTAATTTTCGACTATCTTCTTAAAAATCTTTATGGTGTTTTATTAGACAAGCAATAATGGAAATTGAGAATAAAAAATTTAAATGTTCTTGTTCTATGTCAACTATTTATAAGATTATATAAAAGGGCGAAAGGTATGTTTACATATAGAGAAATAAATTATATTTGTTATTGTACGTATAGTTTTTACCTATAACAAAAAACATATTTCTAAATAAAATATTTTTATTTCATATTTACAAAAAAAATCTTGATTTTACAGTTTCTTTATTAAAGAAGTTGATATTTTCGCCAACAAACATATCAAAATGTTAACTAGAATTTAAATGGATATTTTAGGTTAATTTGCAAAAAAGAAAAATTCTATATATTAGACCTATACATTATTTTTAAAGGATTTCTTTAATTTAAAATTTTATTTTGAAAAATCGGTGCAATGGTTTTTATTCAAAGTGTTGTCCATCGATAGCTTCTACTATTTGTACTCGTACAGGTCACGAGTCATATATCGAAACAAATAGTAATCAGAAGGAGCAGGTCCGGAGAATACGGCGGATGGGGTAGCACTTTTTCGTGTTTCCAAGGCTTCAATATGAAGTTGGTTAGAAATGTAATCGATGCGTTTTAATACACATTAAAACCATTGGTACAAATTCTTTAAAACTAATTTATATATATATATATATATATATATATATATATATATATATATATATATATATATATATATGTATATATATATATATATATATATATATATATATCCGGGATCTTAGAATAATCTTCGATATCTTTACAACGTTTCGACAGAATTTACCATCTTCAGGTCTTGCCTCCATTAGCTGTACTTCTCGCTAGTTGAACTTGCGCAAAAAAACGATTTGATACAAATGCCTCAATTTTATAATAACGTGTTTAAACTTATTTTTAGATAAAACTACCAAAATCATAAAATACGTTCTTTCAATTTATTGAGACCATTTTATCGCCCATAAATGACACTATTAGTTTTCGATTTCTCTATTAAATCTCGTCACAGTTCGTGTCAGCATCCCTTATGGCAGCTTTTAATATAATACTTAATCGATAACCGATTTACCGGCCGTATTGAATATGCAGTTGTTGCTGAAATTCAAATTATCCCTTCGGGTAACTATACTTGTTAATATTAATATAATTTTAAATTAATTTAACGCTGTATTTCTTGTCTACCACAGTATATTGTTGTATTTATAGTTTTGTAGTTTCTGCTAGTTTAATTAAATATTAATGACATATATCCAAATATCCTTGTTTACAATTAATTAAACTGCATGTAACTAATGTTATATGTTTTTGATGCTTGCGTATATGTTGCATATATGTAAACATTTTCGTAAACATTATCAATGATTTTAAAAACTTATAATTATTGCTAATTGAGTGTTACATTCAATGTTTGAATTTGTTATTATTTTACAGCATACAGTACCGTAATATGTTGAAATTTAACCCATGCATAAAATTAAATGTTTGCTAGTTATTATATTCCTCAAAGTACGTTTGGCAGTTTTGTAAATCCAATAAGTGGCTCTTTGATTGAAAGATAATTTTTCATCAAAAAAGCATTTAGTCCAGCGTTTCTCCAACTTTTTTATTCCTTTCGAATTATAAGTTTTCTCGAGGTCCTCAAAACAGTCGTTTATTTTAGCGATGACATCTTTATCCGATTCGAATATGTTTCCACCTAGTCATTTCTTCAGTTTTTAAACAGGAAAATGGTCGCTAGGGGCTAACTTTGCAGATGATGATAGAAAGGGCAGCAGTTCGTAGCCCAATTTATGAATATTTGCTATGGTATTGACACATGTGTGTATCATGAATTGTTTTGTCGAATATATGAATATTTCTTCGCCAATTGCTGTCTTTCCTGTTTCAAATTTTTGTGAACAAGATTCCTCATATATATATATATATATATATATATATATATATATATCTTTGATTTTTAATTTTGATTTCTGGCGTGGCGACCACTTTTGATCAACCTGAAACTCACCCAATAACTTTTTAATCATTGATGAACCTGATGAGTTCACGTAGTGTTTATTTTGGTTTTTTATTCTTTGTTTAGTTTAGTTAAAGATTAATAACATTTATCCAAATATCATTGTTTACAATTAATTAAACTGTATCTAATGCTATATATTTTTGATGCTTGCTGTATATGTTGCATATGTATAAACATTTTCGTAATTAATGTAAATATTTTCCTATTATTAATGAAATTACTGCTAATTTAGTGTTACATTCAATATTTGAATTTTTTATTATTTTCGAATTTGCAGCATACAGTAATGTAATGTGTAGTAATGTTAATGTGAAATTTGACATATGCGTAAAGAACGTTTAGATTAAATGTTTGCTACTTATTATACTTCTCAAAGTGGCAATTTTTATTTAATAACATAAAACTTTGTCAGTTTTGTATTAATTCAGTTGGTAGATGAAATACTAACTGTATAAAATTGTTATGTTACGAGTTACGTTTTACGTTGTTACGTTTGGCAGTTTTATAAATCTAATAAGGGGCTCTTTAAATGATACATATTTTTTCGTCAACAAAGCATCTAGTCCAGGCTTTCGAATGACTCGAATATTTTACCACTTAGTCATTTCTTCAGTTTGTAAACAGGAAAATGGTCTCTAGGGTCTAGCTCTGCAGATGATGATGGATAGGGTAATATTTCGTAGCCCAATTTATGAAAATTTGCAATGGTATTTACTCACGGGTGTATCATGCATTGTTTTGTTGAAGATATACATTTTTCTTCACCAAATGCCGTCTTTTTTGTTCCAAATGTATGTCTACAATTTAAAAAACGTTTCTAAAATTTGATGATTGCTCTCCGATGATCTTTTACCACCCAGCCATTTCTTCAGTATGTAAACAGAAAATAGTCGCTAGGGTCTGACTCTGCAGATGATGCTGGATGGGATAGCAGTTGGTAGCCCAATTTATGAAAATTTGCAATTTTATTTACACACGTATATATCATGCACTGTTTTGTTGAAAATATACATTTTTGTTCAATTGCGATATCTACGCTTCAATTTTATCTACAATTTCCTGCGTCGCGACTTCTTTTGATCAACCTAGAACTCAGCTAAATACTTTTTAACCATTGATGAAACTGATGAGCTCCCATACTGTTTATTTTGTTTTTTGTTCTTTTTTGGTTCTTTGTAAAATAAGTTTTTTCCACTTTTATTAAAATTTTCTGCTTGTTGATAGGTCGTCTGCTGTCAATGGCTTTCAAACATAAACTAAATGAGTCAACTTGTTGAAAATCTCAGAATGGTCTGTTAACAGACGGAAGTTGAGGATAGTAATAATGCCTTTAAGGTTACTACACAGGAAATTCAAAAAGTTACGACTTATTAAACTGCCATCGTATTTAATAATTGGTTATTTTTTACTTTGGTGTTGGTATTTTCCTTTTCAATCCGCTTGTATTGTAATATCGTTACATTAAAGATACTGTTACATTCAAGAACGTAGTAGTTCCGTGTTATATTAACTAATTGCATAATGCAGTATTTCTATATACGCATAAATATATGTAGTACTTCTATACATTAATAAATTTCATATTAACGTGGAGAATAATATGATAATGACTGCTTATAATTTTGCACTTTTCGCTAAAATGGTCCCTAGACCAGTTTATCCTAGTTTATCTTAAATTTTTAAACTGAATTACGATTGTTTCCATAATCTCAAATATTTCATATAAAAATTTTGAATAATATGAATTTCTAATCTATTTGAGTATATGTATCATCAAAAATAGTTACCAAAAAATAGTTGGAGCTTTTTTATTCACTTAATTAATCATATAATTTTAGAGATCTAAATAAGTAGTTATACAGCAATACCAATAGTTATAACGGATAATTTCGGACGTTTTCATCATGTACTCGACATCAAAATATTAGACTTTTTCACGTTTTCTTCTATTTTATTTCGTTACTGTTTTGTATACAGAGATAATAATAAATAAATATTTTATTATCAAGTTAGTTTATACCCAAATATTAAGATTGTGTGGGTTAGAATCTTGCTGGGCCTTGGTTGTAAATTTAGGTTTGTGTTTGTTTAACATTTGTCATTGTTCTAAGGTAAGAGTACAAAATCCGACAAGGATAGTAATCTTGTTCACGTCAGTAAGTAGGTTGGGTAGGACCGGAAGTCTTCTGGGCTGATCACTCACCAAACGGTTGGTTTAATGCTTTTAATGTTTTTTTGTAATATGGTTAACTTGAAATATCATATCCCGTTGAAAATATATAGAAAATAATTTTCTTAATGGTTGCAAGTGATATCTGAAGATACCAGAACTATATAATTTCTAAGTCTAAGTCTAATATAAGACAATGTAAAGATTTATACATCAATATATGTCTAGCAAATAGAAAATATGAAATTTAGGTTTGAAGATATTTTATACCACACATAAAGTGAAAAACACGATATATTCCAAAGAAACATATTTTAGAATGAACCTGGATTGAACGTTCCGTAAAGGTACAATATTACTGGATGAGGAAAGGGGTTAATACGGGCTACGATAAGAATTGCAGCGTACATCGATTGGTTTGAAATCGGTCACGCGAGCTCTACCGCAGAAAGGTTCAGTTGTGACCGTATGGGTTCCGTAGCAGAGGCGGCGTCCGTATATTACTGCCTTCGCCTGATTAAAAACTCACCTTTTCTGCTCCTCTTTTGTACTATGCTATATTTTTATTCGATCGAAGTCTATCAACGAAAAATATTATATCAGAAATGGATTTATTAATATTTCATTTAATTTAATAGGACTAATTCTTATCAATTCTCAAGTGTTATTAGTCATAGAGTAATATATAGAGTGTTAACTTAATACAAATATATTTCAGAATTGTTTTGCGTGGTCTCAGCAGGAAGGCGCTGAGAACGTCATTTCGTTGAATTTCATTGGTTAGTTTAAATTACCATTTCAGGCACCTGTAATGAATATATTTTACTAGAAGAACATTTCATTGGTCAACGATTTCTTACGCATCACGTGACTAACCTCTGACGTCACATTCTACCGACCAATTAAATTTCAAATGAAACCAAAATGTAATTTTTCAAAATCATTTATTAATATAAATTACCATATAAATACAAATATTATACAATATCAAAAATCTAAAATATAAGTATATAACTAATACATAATGTATATAAATAAAAAATAATGAAATATAAATATATAAATAAATAATTAAATATGAATATAAAAATGGCTGCAATCTAATTGAAAACATAATATATCTCATTACAAATATAATCAAAATTGTCTATAGCTCTTTTTCCCTATTTCATATTTCTTTAGTGGTGTCAATTTAAAATAAGATGTATTAATGTTCCTATGTCATTGTTCCCTCATGCTGAAAGTAGAGCAGCACAGCTGAAAGTCTGTGTCTGTTAATATTTTACTTACTTGTTCAACACAAAGAAGTATTGAGACAAGATATAATTATTACTACAATGTTATTGTGAAAATTATGGAAAAGATAATTCAAAGAGTTCAATCAAAATACGTCAGAATGGAGAAAACATACCAAAAAGCAACACTTAGCAACAAAAAATTAAAATATATGATATATATCAAAATTACTGATGTGCTATTATTATAGTAAAATCGAGGAGTTAAAAGGACAGCTTAAGCATCTATTGTAAACAATATAAGAAAAACAGACATGATCACCACTTGTCTATAGAATCAAGCTCATCTTGTTGGTTTACCAATTGTATTATATTATTTTGTATTAATGTATTTTATTAACATCCTTGCTGAAAAGGTTATCTCGGTTAAGAAACTTTAAGCCAAAAAATTAATTATAAGAATTTTGATCAATATACATCTGTGTCAAGCAAAAGAACCCCTTCAAAATAATTAGATTTTTAATTGATGACAGTTTACAAACAACTTTTTAAAGGGTAACAAAACCTTTTCATGTAGTATAATCACATTTACATTCAATGTCATTTTTCCATCGCCCCATTTGGACACATTTTGTGTTTAAACTGTGTGTAATATTTTCATGATTTTTTGTGTTGAATACCTCTAAATAAATGCTTTATATAAATATTTGTATACGTTCCAGGTAAAAGCAATGCTAAGTCATACTCACATCCTTAATCTAGCTAACTTGGGTTGATTCTTCCAAGGAAATCTACGGCCGGTTTTTTATTTCCGCACATACACTGGATACACAACATTTTTGAAGATGAAGATACATCCCAATCAAATAAAAGTGATTATATTTAAGACCAAAAAATGCTAATTGTATTTTATGTCAGATACACATATATGGTGTCCTAAACAAACTGAAACAAACAATCGCCTTATATAAATCAGCCAATTAAATGCCTTTGTAGGCCAATTCAAATGAACCAATGAAAAAAGTGGTCTCAGATTGGTTGGACCATGCAAAATATTTTCTCGGTTTCGTCTATTTAACTAAAACCTCTATATATCTATATATTCAAACAAGTGCCATATTATACGTCAAAATTAGTATTTTATCACAGAAAGAACATAAATTTAACTATATAGATAATTACTGAGAAATGTTTCGCGACGTCCAACATATAAAAGTCACTACTTTGAAATTACTACTAGTTTGAATCGCTTATGCTAATAGGTATTTGATTGGTTCATTTCGGTTCCATGGTGCGTTCGTTATTCATTTGTTTTAGCGACATTTCCAGAATACAGTATTATATGGAGGTTTAACTTAAATAGGCGAAACCCAGGAAATGTTTTGCGTGGTCCCACCAATGCAAGCACTGAAACTCCTTTTTTGATTACCTTACATAGATATTTGATCGTTTAATTTTTATAACGCGATTTTTTGTATCTATGGTTTGTTTCAGTTTCTTGAAGGCATCATTTTTGAGTACGTTCAGCATATTTGCGACTTAATTACAATCACTTTTATTTGGTTATATTGTATCTTTAGTCTTAAAAGTGTTTCATATCCAGTGTATATGCAAAAATAAGAAAACGGGACGTCATTTCCCTAGGAAGAAACAGCCGAAGTTAGCTAGATTAAGGACGCGTGTGTGTCTTAGCATTGTTTTTACCTGATACGTATGAAAGTATTTATATAGAACATTTGTGATAATATATATGTGTATTGTTTTTTTCACAGTAATACAACCGAAAAAATCATGAAAATATTACCCACAGTTTAAACCTAAAATATGTCCAAATTGAGCGATAACAAAATTATATTGAAATATATATATATATATATATATATATATATAAATTTTGTCACCCTTTAAAAAGATGTTTTTAAAGTGCCATCAATTAAAAACTTAATTATTTTGAGTATTCATTTATTTAAACAAATATTTAAAAAAATAGTTAAATAGATAAGTAGAGACTGATTTTATAAATAAAATAGTATCTCATGATTATTTTATTATACTGTTCTGTTAATAGATCTTTAAGTCGTCTCTTTAACCCCTCAAGCTAACCATAATAAGATCACACTAGTAACTTTTTTATTTATCATATATTTTAATTTTTTGTCGCTTCTCTTTGAAATATAACCTTTTAGTATACATTCTGATATTTTTAATTCCAGATCACAATCCATTAACTGCTTCTGCTTTCAGTATGAGGGAACAAAAAGATACTTCAATACATTTTATTTAAATTAATAACACTAAAAATATAAAATAAGGAAAAGGTACTATAAACAATTTTGATTATTTTTGCTAGGAAATATACTGTATTCTCAATTAGGATTCAGCTGTTTTATATTCACATTTAATTATTTCTTACTTACAACATTACTTATATTTTAGCATTTTAACGTATTATAAATTCTTGTATTTATGTAGAATTTTATTTTTAATATTTTTTTTTTATAAATTATATTTGGGTTTTATTTTAAAATTTATTAGTCAATAGATTGTGTCGTCAGGGAGTAGGCACTTGATGCATATGAAATCCTTAATTAATGAAATGCCTTCCTAATAAAATATTTTCTTTACAGGTGTCTGTAATGGTAATTTATAAATAACTAACCACACAAAACAATTCTTAAGTTATATGAATGTAAGTTATATGTTATATGTCCTTAAGTTATATGTCCGTGAAGGCATCTGATTATTTCGTTTGTATGGTGCTTTTATTGTTTATTTTTTTATAAAATTAAGTGATATAGTCGGTAGTAAAATATGAGAAGCCAGTTTGTGTGCCCGGACGAACAGTTAATAAATTATTTTATTCTTGGATCAAACAGTTGATAGATGCAAGTCTACTAAAAGAAACAATCTTAATCGCAAAAGGATGATAATGGTTAGAATCAAATTTCTGTATCTAATATGTGTTTTAATTGTATATATTATGTTATATAAATTTCTACGCTAAATGCGCTTTCTTTTATTAAGTGTGGATTTTATAGTAGACTTTTTTATATTTAAATTTGAGTATTTGTATTACGAAATATACATGTCTGTATATAGATAATCTGAAATTTGTATCAAAGTGACTCTTGATTTATTCATTTATTGTAGTTACAAAGTTGCTGGTTCAAATTTAGGCCAGTGGGGCATTAAAGTTATTTAGAACAAAATTTCCATACTAATGCATATTCTGGAATATAAGTAGAAAATTTAATTAATAGTTATTTTATGTCTGAAGGTCTGTTTCGTTTTGTTGATGAAGAAGCAACAACTTTTAAATTGCCGAAATAACAATATTTACAATTTACAGGTTTTTATTACTGTCATATAATATTATGTTACTTGGTACATTGCTCGATAAAGGAGTGGTGTGTCCGATTATTTGAAAAAAATAATTTCTTAGATTCCATCGATCTGCTGTTGAAGTTACCGATATCTTTTAATTCTCTTTCTTTTTGATTTTGATACAATTTTGATATTTGTGTAGAACATAATATTTTATTTATACCAAAAATTTTAATTGATTTTTTTTCATCCATCAGAGCAAGCAACATCTAATTGTTATTTTTCTTATTTAACTGCCTCCTCCAGGATGTTGTACATAATTCATTATCAAGATCTATAATTTTAAAGGATAGTATCGTTTCTTGGCATAATATTTGATCAAGAGTTTTTGTTAATTTGGATTTAGTTTCACTCACAGACATTTAGATAACAGAACATAATAATAATAATAATAATAATAATATATATATATATATATATATATATATATATATATATATATATATATATAGTTAGTCATTTTCGTATTGTTTTATCTGATTCGCATCTACATGAATTTGAAGGCAGGTATCGTCAGTTTCAAAAGAATCTGCGGAGGAACACAAATTTTAATTTTTTGTTTCCGAAACCTCTCAATATATTTTCATGATCATTTGCCCTGAAATTCAATGAATATAAAACGTCCAGGATTGACGTTCATGAAAGATTCCGTTAAGTTTAATATTGTATTGTTTCCGTTTTTGAGATAGAGTATAATAATTTGGAAAATATTTCATTGTATTTGAACCGCTTACTATAAAAATGAACTCGTAACAATAAGTTTCCTCAAAAGTATGCACAAAAAGTAAAAAAGGTTTCCTAGAAAATATAAAATCGAAAAAAAGGACCGTCAGTTTTTCTTTTTTTTTTTTTTCGCGCATAGTCAGAACATGATTATGGCTGTACCCATTGAAGATACCATTCTATATACTCATATTTTGTACCGTACAATTAACGTACAATGTTCCAACTTTACGTTGTAGGTTTCGGATATCAGTTTTGGTCTAGTGTATAAAACCAAACCAGTGAATCAAAACAGAGCCCGCATCTGTGTTTTTTAATTTAGCCAAGTCCTTTCTATCGACTTTCCGAGGTGTCTTTGATAACCGCATTATTTTTTTTATAAACACACTCGAATATCAGCTTTTTCTGAGTTTTGGTCACTTTGTTACTAATATTGACCTAATCTGTATACACATCCTGCAATTTATAAGGAGTCTGACGAACTTTACATTAAACTATTCTATTTTGAGCAACATAACATTACATAAAATGTAGTTGCAGTTCTGAGCATGTTAGTTTTGAGCAGTAGATGTTAGTTTTAGATCATTCATATATACATAGTCTGGTCTAGTCAATTTTTTGTTGTTATGCCGAATGATCAAGCTGATCATTATTGTAATGTAACAGTTAATATTGCTATATTATTAAGATATTTATAACAGTATTAATATTAAAATTGCCGAATTAATTTACTCAGTGTTCAAGACGACAGCGCAAGAAGGACACTAAATTGTAACAAAAAATTAATATCATATTAATTTAACATTTTCCATTATTTAGCGAAATATAACCAAACAAGTCAACAAACAGTCTTTTTCTGCATTATAATTATTTAATCTTTGCCAATAAACAATAGCAAACAGTTAAATTACAGTATTATCGAAATTACTTTAATAATTAAAAGGCATACACCGCAATTTTAGGGATGAAACCAGTGCTGTAAATAATTCGGACGAAACTAGTCGAATTAAGCAATTTTGCGGCATAAACGCTGGCTGGTAAAGGGAAGAGCGCAGATAGTGGCGGCCTCTAAATAAATTAGTTTTTAACGTGTTCATATTTATGGACCATCGTAGCGTTTAAAACAAAAAATCTTAATTTAATATTCACTAACTGATTACTGCTTTTAAATTTAATCTAATGAGTTGAATGTATTTGAAATCAAAGTAGTATTTTAAAAAATATTTTCACATTATGCTATATTGTTCGATATGATCGCGAATTACTATATAATTATTAACAGTAAAGCTAAACATTTAAGAAAACTTTATTTAGCTTTTAACGTTGTATTATATTTAATTTATATATTGAAAAATGTATTTGATTCAAAGTCCGTTCTATAAAAAGTGGTAATAAAAGTCTGCAAGACGAGTTTCTCTCTTTCTCTTAAGTTTTCTTTTCATTCTGACGTGTAACTCACGCAATTGCAAAAATATTTCAATTTTTCTGTTAAATGTTTTAATATGTTACCTGTTATATCTATTACCTTATTCTCATTATCAGATTTTGTTAATTTTTTTTTGATTTTTATATTTATTTTCTTTTTTCCTCATATACTGTTAAATGTTGTAGAATTTTCCGATATATTTGAATAACCTATAGTTTAACCCACCATAAATGGTGTACAAATGGTACAGAATTGAGATTACCCCACTGTTCATTAAGTATGCAAAGAAACTTACTAATAACAACTACTAAAGAAATTTTAAAAAAAAGTGATAATCCAGCGATAACTTATACTGAAGAGACTATAATATTTTTAGCCTTTTGGGATAATTCATATTTTATATCATAATCTCTAAATAGGTGGTACTTTATTGATTTTTGAAAGTGATGGGAGGAATATTAGGCTCAACATTTAATTCTACATATTTAATAATTGTATTTGCCAGGTAATTGAATTATAGTTTATATTTCATTTAGTTAAGACTTACTTTATTGTTACAATTGTTGTTACAAAACATTTGTAGAAAGTTGTACTGAATTTTCATGTTAAATATGGACAATTATTGTAACAATTCGGTAATTATTGACTTTTTTCCATTATTAATATAATGACCTTTTTAACTAATAAAATAATTCATGGAGTAGTATTCCTTACCATTTATCTATTTTTTATGTATATATAATTCACAAACGTTAGCCAGATCCATAGTTTTACCTAGAATATTATTGATTTATTTTTACTATTTAAAAACATGCCGAATAATAGATTTCCTTTTAAACGAAAACTGTTTGTGCTGAATATTGTATGGTCCCTTGGAATAGATAAAAGTGATATTGTGTTCCAATATGTATAATTAATGTAGCGTTTGGCTCTGTGCCACGAATTTTTGTTGTTTGAATATTTTAACAATACGAAGAAAACGGTGTAGAAAATAATGTTCATGACAGTTTTATAAAAAAAAGTAATTATAGTTCGTTTTTCTTATGTATGGAGATTGTTACTGCGTCATAAATATTAAACAGAACAAAGCAAAAGTGTTAAGGAATATGAAGAATATGTAATTTTAATAACGCTATTAGAGGTTTTTATTAATTTTAGAGAATTAATTGGATTTCTTATTAATAGAGCTAAAATTTTTCTTAATCATCTTCCGTAAGAGCGTAACTAAAATTCCATAATAAAATTATCCAAAACATTTTGCAGAAAAATTTAGAGTGTAAAAAAAACATATTCAAGTGCAGTACTTCTAATAATTTTTAAAATTAAACGGAGTTTGTGAGTATAGATATATATCTATGGATGACTAATTTAGCTCTCTCTGACTTCTGATACTTATCAATAGCAATGGTTGATGCAGGGATATTTCGAAGGCGAAAATCACCTTAATGAAGGGATCCATGGTTTGGAGGATAAGTAACTGATTAGGTGTAAAAATTGGGTGAAATTATATTGAATAATCAATATTTACAATTACAACTATTACTATGTTTTTCAATTTCGTTTCCAAAAAAGCAACTTAGTGAACTAACAAATACAAATTAATATATAAAGAATAATTGTAATATTTTGTCCTATACCTCTAATAAATCTATATATAATGAAAAATAGTTAATTAATAAAGTTGAATTTTTCAAAAGAAGAAAATCAAGATCCAGATAGTTAGATCAAGTAAAATATGATTTATTGGACATCAAAATAGAGAAGGTGAAATAGAGATTCTCCAAAGAAAGAAATAGATTATCAGCAAGTAAAATAAGAATTGGACAAAAATTATCCACTTTTGTCTTACTTTGTCTACTTAATTCAAAGTCAGTTTTAATAAATGTATATAACACAGATGGTCGTTAATTTGATTTTAGATATCAATAATAAGGACACTCTTAAAATAATATATATACTTATAACATATATTTATAACAAACTAAAATATCTTTATACCAATTATTATTTTTTGCCAAGAAGGAAAATAACTTGAAATTTTAGTCTGCCTTAATTAGCGAGCCTTAATAAGTTTCTACTAACGTTGGAAACTATCGACTGAAAAGAGTCCATAGTCGCAAAACAGTCTAAACAGTCGATAGTCAATAAACTAGCGACTGAAAATAATAATTATTAATTACCATTTTCATTCAAATGCATGGTTTTTTAATACGTGATGTCAGACGAAGATGTACGAATCCTCTCCTGTATAAATTGTTAGAGAGGAAAGGACAGAGATAATTACAGTATCAGCGAGACGGAGATGTACATATTCCTTCACATACTAACTTGAGAAAACAAAAGGAAAAAAATAATTACCGATATTATACTATTAATATTATTTTTATTTATTATTGAACGAAAATACTTGTAAACAAAAATCGAGAGAGTAATGGAAATATTACCTATAATTGCCATAAAAACAGTCAAAAGTTATTTACTACTTATCAATCATAATTTTAATCTTATATATATATATATATATATATTATATATATATATATATATATATATATATATATATATATATATATAATATAATGTGGGATATATATATCCCACAAATATCCCACGGCTATCGCAACAGTAGGTGGACCATCCCATCGCTTTTATCACTGCGCCACCAAGCAGGCTTTAATCTTTTTACCCTATTATATTAATGATCTTGAAAAATATCGTTCCAATATGCTGCTATATTAATATATAATATATTGTTATTTACAAGCAAACTAGCAAAAAAATCATAAAACTATATATATTATCTATGAATCTATGTAACCATAAATTGGATACATTTTTGTCAAGGTTTTTTCATGAGCATGATTGTTAAAAATCAGTTGAACCAAAAGTAGTGACTGAAACAGTCGATAGTAAAAAGTAATCAATTATTAAATAGTCGATAGTCAATTTCAGTCGAAAGTTCCCCACGCTAGCTTTTACGTTTTTGATCGTCTGCTGCTTCTCTCTCTCTCTCTCTCTCTCTCTATATATATATATATATATATATATATATATATATATATATATATATATATATATATGAATCCTGATACATTTGAGTACAAAATTATTTCGAAAACTTTGGTGTTCTTGAATCTCTTGATCAACACTATTATTTATACAATTACATTAATAAAAAAAATTACAATTTGAAGTTTTAATTTGGGTTAATAGGCCTAATACTGTTTTTACAACCAATAAAAAAATTAGTTCGAAGAAGTGGACAGTTTAGATGACTCAGTGCAAATCGTTTTATATTTGACTGGTTGAGAAAGTTGCCAGGATTACAATTGCAGTGTACATCGATTAGATACAATGGTCACGCGAGCCTTCCTGCAGCTAGGTCTAGTGGCGAACGTGGGCTGGGTCACAGTGGCGCGTAAAAGGCCAGCAATGGAAAAGGCGACATAGAGCTAATATATAAATAATCGAACCAACACTTGTACTTTTATTTATAGTTATGATTATTCATTTAAACAAGGATTAATATATTTAAGTTACATTTAGATTTTACTTCGTATATTTTTATAAATGTAGCAAGAATAATTAATAATATTAATTTATTTATTATGATGTAAAGGATTGGTTACATATATATCCAAATTAACTTTATCCCTTAATAAAATATAGAAATATAAACATAATGCAATACATCAGATTTATTTTATTGCACGTTGGCAATACTGTTTTGGTTTAAATAACGCCAAACGATATAAAATTACCGTTGAAAAAATGACAGCAGAAATCAACACCATAAGTAGTACTGTTTCGGCAGAAGGACTTGCGCTACTAGAATTAAATCCAAATATTTTTTAGTTAGCCCTAAGCCTCAAAAGATGCGTGCGTAAATTTGACAGCTGTCGGATCATTAGTTTGTGAATTTTGAGTGAATTACATTTTTAATGAAGCAACTTTTGTTATTGTGAAAAATGGGTAGAAAGGAATTTCACGTGTTGATAAAATATTGCTTTTTGAAGAGCAAAAATACAATTGAAGCAAAAATTTGGCTTGATGCCGATTTTTCGGACACTGTCCCAGGAACATCAACCATCAAGGATTGATATGCTAAGTTTAGACGGGGTGAAACGAGCACCGAAGACGGTAAACGCAGTGGACGCCCAAAAGAGGTTGTTACCGATGAAAACATTTAAAAATACACAAAATGATTTGAAAAGCCGTAAATTGAAATTGAATGAAGTAGCAGACACTCTAAAGATATCAACTGAACGTGTACATCATATCATTCACAAATATTTGGATATGAGAAAGCTATGTGCAAAGTGGGTACCGCGCGAGTTCACTTTTGACCAAAACCAACGACGAGTTGGTGATTCGGAACAGTGTTTGAAGATGACCAAGTGTAATGAGCCCGAGTTTTTGTATTGATATATGACAATGGATGAAACATGGCTCCATCGTTTCACTCCGAAGTCCAATCGACAGTCATCCGAGTGGACTGCACACGATAAACTCGCTCCAAAACGTGGGAAAATGCAACAGTCGGCTGGCAAGGTTATGGCGTCTGTATTTTGGGATGCGCATGGAATAATTTTCATTGACTACCTTGAAAAAGGAAGGACCATCAACGGCGATTATTATATAGCGTTATTGGACCGTTTGAAGGACGAAATCGCCGAAAAACGGCCGCATCTGAAGAAAAAGAAAATGCTGCTTTACCAAGACAATGCACCGTATTACAAGTCAGTGAAAATGATTGCAAAAATTCATGAATTGGGCTTCGAATTGCTTCCTAATTCACCGTATTCTCCAGATCTGGCCCAGAACGACTATTTCCTGTTCTCAGATCTCCAAAGTATGCTCGCTGGTAAGACATTTTCGTCGAATGAAGAGGTGATCGTCGAAACTTAGGCCTACTTTGAAAGCAAAGGACAAATCGTACTATAAAAATGCTATCAAAAAGTTGGTGTGTCGCTATAATCAGTGTATCACCCTTGAAGGGAATTATGTTGAAAAAAAAACTAATTTTGCCGAAAAAATGTGTATTTCTATGGTAGGCCGGGGACTTTTCAGTTGACCTGCACTAATATGAATATATGGTTTCAAATATATCCATATTATTTTCAATGCAAATTATTACTATATAATACTTCAATTGGGTTTGACACACATATCTGAGATAAACTGGGAATAGAGATTTTTTCGGAAAAAATATTTGTGTTTTGAGCAAATCCATTCATCGAGCTATTTTCAAACTTTTTCGAAATTTACGCAGTCTGCAAGCGCGTGTCTAATTGGTGCGAAAAGTTCCTAGTCGGACAGTGCAAGGTCTGGAGAATAGAGGGGGTGTGATAATATGTCCCATCCAAGTTCTTGGACTCTCTGACTATTTTTATGGAGATTACAAGTTTTTACACAATACACTGACAATATAACAATATCCTCAGGGTGGGTCCCAGTCACTGATTAATTATTTATTAAAGTCCTCATTAATTTATTGATTATAAAATTGCCTTTTACTTTTTGGCTTTGAAAATCTTAACTATTAATTTAAGACCTAATAAACGTACATTATAGAATATTTAATCGATAGAACATCAGGCTGTATATTAAATTATTTATGGCAAGCTAATAATCAACATGGCGTTTTCTAAAATTAGATAATATCCAGCCATTATTCTATTATTATATAATAACTTGCGAAGTAATGATATACTGACATTAAATAGCGAATGTAAATGCGATGTTTATATTCTTATAATAACAAAGGAAATAAAACCTCTTTCCGATTTGTAAAAAGAAAACAGCACATATAGAAGATTCAAAAATAAATATTATTTGCATGACGAGATCCGGAACCTTTTTAAATTAGATTTTCTTCTCGAATACATTTCAGTTCATGTATATGTTGAAATTGAATTTATTTCGCATGGAAATAGTATTCTTTGTAACGGATATGAAGAAGATCAGTGGATGCAAGGTTTTATAAAATAACAGAATCTATAGAAGAATCAATATCAAGACTATATTTTATTATGAGTAGAATTATCTAATATGTGTATATATAGAATTTGTATAAGCAAATTGGTTCCGTAAAAAGGCATATATTTAATTAAATTTCAAACGTGATAAACAAAAATTATTGTTCAAATATAGTAGAATTTGAGAGTCTACCACTTGAGCTTTTCAGAGTACTTGCACAAGTGTTTTGTAAAATAAGCTTTATTACAATTGACTAGTCAAAAATACGAGTAGTATAATGAAACAATCAAAAAATTCATAGGTTATACCAAAATTATATCATACAATATCTGATGACAAAAATATATGATAATTTTATAGAGTGTGTTAAACTAGTCAATTTATTCTGAAATTTTCTTCTTTTCTTAGAGACCTATCTTTGATAGTTGGTAAGATGATAATATATCTTATTCTTTTATTGTATTCACTGACTTTACATAATTGTCAATGTATAATGATGGTTGAAGTTTGTAATGTTTTCTGCAGTTTACATTTACTTTCACTTAATCTTAGGTAACTAGGACTTAATTTAACTTATCTAAGTTACTTAATAACTAGATATCTGAAATACAAGTGAATGTACATATTATATGGTTATATGTATTTTGATAATCGATATATATATTGATAAAAATGCAAACAACTCTTAGACAATCTTGAGGAAATCTGATAGCGAATACTTGATTATACAAGTTTGACATAAAAGAAATGTAATACAATATTTTTAACAAAAATATTGAACCGACTTCAAAAAATAAATAGGGAACTTAGCAAAAGTTAAAAATAATCAATCTTAGATTTTTAACACAAAAAAAACGTTTTAAAATAAAATATATACATAATAGTTGTTTTTTGTTAAACATATTTTATTTTTATCTTTTTAGTGTCAGATATTTACTTAATAAATTACGCAGTTATTTCATTAAATACTACAATGGGTAGGCCAAGTAAAAGTACAGCGCGTATGTGGAAATATCGAAATAAAGAAACAATGATTAAAAATAAGGAATGTTGCAGTGCCTGGGATCCTCTACCTGATTTAACAAATATTCCAACCAAACTGGAACAAAAAAACTGCTGTTTTGTCGGGAATCAAACCCGGAACCTCCGCGTCTCCACTCATCAGTTCAGCTATAGCGTTATATACAAATACCTGATTATTTTAGATAAAAAATATGTGAAGACATTGTACGTGTCTAAAATTTGAGATTCTCTCTAGATTTCCCCCCTTTCCCCCAACAGAACATAACTTGGTTCTAACTGAACCAACTAGGAAGTGCACTTTTTGGAATAAAGAAATAATTTTGAAAATCGGTCCATAATGGACGGAGGAATTGACGAACAAAAAAATTAAATCAATTAATAAATATACATCCAATGCTCAAAAAGAACCCTCTTAAATAACATTCAATTGCCAGAAAAGTTAGACATATAAATAATAATACAATATTGTGTCGGAATAATCCTAATAATTAACGAAAGATGATTAAGAATTCAAATTATATGTATAATTATGTGTAGACACTATATATCATGTATCCAGTTTAAATATAACCGAATTGGCAATTACAAGCTTGCAAAACATATGGGTACATATAAATAAAATTGTATTAATATTTAGGATATTTGCCAATATAATGTGGATATGACTTCACTATATTTTTTTAAAATAGATATTGAAACTTCTATTATGTTAATTTCTCGAGATAAAAAACCACTAAAGTATCAAATAATAAGATATAATATTTCTTTTGTTCGATAATATCCATAAAATATTGTTGTAATAACAGCATATAATTTAACAGAGCTAATTTCGGAACATATTATTAAAGGATATTTAATATTGGTGATTTTCCTCTCTTGCAAATATCGTAACTCCTAAAATATTCCTGCTGGTTGGGACTAAACCTGAGGTAAAATGACTAAACAACATATAAGCATGTACTAGCGCTAGTGTGAAAAAATCAAATTTTTGTTGAAATAATATCGCATAATATTGCTTAAACCTTATCCAAATTTAAAATAATAACTAATATAATATTCCGAATTTACACCCTGTATAAAATTTCAATAGAATAACATTTTCACATACGATGTTGTAAGTACATTATATGTTGTAAGTAATGTAGCCTAAGTTTTAGGGGCTATTAGAATCTAGAAATTTGCAAAAATCCGCCGTTTTTTTTTGGTTAACGCTTCGGCGGCATCTAAAAACGACACTATAAACATATTTTTAGATAGAACAACTCACAAGCTCATACTAAATTTCAAGCAAATATGTTCATTAGAATTTAAGATATCATACCAACCGTCTCGAAAGAAGTAGGTTCAAGGAAAACGTATAGAGTTTCGTTATTATAAATAAAAAACGATAAAAATATTTGTTTTGAGATAAGAGTAACACAAAGTACTAGACATCGTTACGCACTTAGCAACCTTATAAGATTTAAAGCCGAAGACACTCAAGTGACTAAATATAATTACAACTAATTAAGCATGAAAAATAACCCTTTCGAAGGTCTGCTTTTCGTTTTACTACATTATAATGCTGCAGTATTAAAATAAATATTAATAAAGATAGAAAAAATACTTAAGGATTACTATTTTCTAACAATAGACGGGTTTATAAACGGAATACTAGTAAAGTATTACAATTTTGTTTCTGTTTTCTTAAAAGGTATGTCTTTTTCTTTATTGCGAAAGGAATTCATAATTTTGTTAAAATATTTAAAAGAAACACGCTTCAGACTCATTTGTTGACTTGACACCCAATATTGGCGTGCTTTATTTGCCACATCGATAAAAACATATACAACTGTTCAGTTCTATTCTGTTCATTAATATTAAGTCTATTTTATATTAAACAAACATGAATAAAAATAATTACAGCATTTTAACTCGGCTATTCTTTTCAGATTACATGGCTAGTGATAAAAATTGTGAGAGGTGTAGAGAAATGCGTTATGGTATGTACTTGGTGGAGAAGATGCAGGTGCTGTTTTGTTGTTAGTATGGTGAGGAAGCAGAAGACAGGGAGCTAAGCTCACGTCGTCATAGGCGCAGATTCGCCTCTCTGAAAAGGTTAGTCTGTATGTATAAAATATTTATTTATATTTTACTTATACTATTACTTCGAGGTTGATATGTACCATAAATATAATTATTTGATGGTCCTGTATTTTTATATATGTACTTATTTATATTTACCGATTCTGTGCCGAAAGAGCGGTACACCAGGTGTACCGGAAAGCCATTACCCAATTGTTTTTCGCAAAAATTCATGATATGAAAGAAAATGGAAAACTATGTTTATCCAAAGTATTGGCCAACTGATTCTATATATCTTGCACATTTTTCAGGCAATTTATGAATGCCCTCCCAAAACAACTTCTTCGAAATTGGCGAAATGCTGCTCCGCAAGCCCGCTTCTCATTGATGTGAAAGGTTTATATTCACCCAGGGTAAAGTCTCTAAAGTACGGCGTGTGCGATAATATGTTCTATCAAAGTATTTTCAACGATTCCTTGGCCGGTTTTGCTTTATTAGACGGTACCTTATCGTGCTGTAAAATGTAAAATCTTTACCCTGTCTTCGGCCCAATTCATCACCACCATTCACCAAATGCATGATACAAATTGCTCATTTGTTGTCGGTAACGATCACTATTAACTTTATCACCAGGTTTGAACAGTTCGTAACACACCACACCACTCTGGTTCCACCGAACACAGAGCATAGTTTTACAACCAAAACATTCTGGCCTTGGAGTTTATCGCTCGGCTTCGCCACGCGATATTGATGGTTTTTTGGGCTTAAGGTTTTCAAAATGAATCCACTTATTTATCATCCGTCACGATTCGATGCAGCAATGACTTCCGATGATACTTTTAAGCATTATTTCACAGACTAATTTCGATTTTATATTTGCATGACATTTGCATTGCATAATATCGATTCATGTGGCAGCCATTTTCCTATAATTGGGATTTTATCTAATACGTGTAATCATTTATTGGATCACATTTAAGGCTTTTTATAATTGTTTTTGAGTTTGGATTAGCACTTCATCCAATAAATCTTGCCGTTTAACATCTTCAAACTTTTTCGGTCTACCAGAACGTTCTTTGTCTTGCACATCGATATTACCAGTTCTGAACATTCGATACACGCCTCACATGTTTTTTATGTTGTTTTATGTTATGTTATGTTTTTAAGTTTATAAGATAAAAGAAGAAAAGTAATTCGCGCCGCAAAGTATGTATTAAATCATAACAGTGTACACTGAATCCTAGCAACATATGTTAGGAAACCCGGGGATGACTTTCCAGTATATCTGGTATATTTTGAGACCAACAGCAAATCGGCCACAGTCTTTATACTTCGTAAGAAACGAAGCGCTGCCCAGATAAATCACGACCCGTATTCCGGAACAAATATCAATTAGAATGAACAAGGTCTGGAATTGAAATTGAAGCAAAAATTTAAAAACTACCTCAAATGCGTAATATTTGGTACAAAATCGAAAGAAACTGTTCGCACTTCGACAAATTGACTCAAGTTCAAAAATGAAGCCTTCATGATTGTAAATGCTTTAAAATTAATTTATAAGCCTATATTATGTAGGGTCGACAGTTTTTCGATTTATTTTTCATAATTTTAGAGAAACTACACTGTATCTATTGGATATAGTTATTACTTTTAACAAGAGTGTACATCTTCTGATTATTTCATAGAGGAAAACATTAATAAAAGGCAGCACTCCATTTTCGTCTAAAAATATTGATTGTTGGTAGATCTTTTCATGGATACTTCCTTAATTGCTCAAATATACTGAAATTATTAGGATCACAGTAATTTTACATATTCTTATAACATGGTAACTGAACGCAAAGTATTTTTTTTACTTTATGTGATTCCACAGATTGCCCTATAGGCAATAAGTATTTCTTATGTCTATATTATAAATATTTAGCGCGTAGAAAATCACTTCATTAAGCGATCTCGTGTATAAAATATTATTTTGATTAGTTAGTCTTATTCTAAAGTCTATATAGGTTCAGTAATCATATCAGGTGGTGTTAAACGTTTTGCTCTACGCACTATCACGTTGCTTATTTAGCTGGTTAGCGAGTGTGTTGGAGTGCACTGACACTCTTTCGAAGTACTTCACTCAAACACGTTGAATTACATTCGTTATAAGTTTAAGAGGAATATCGCGTTGTATCACTTTATTTGAAATATAGTACGGAGCATCCACAATGGCACGCAACACTTTACTTTCGAACCGTTGAATGATGGGTATATTAGATTTGCTAGCGGTACCCCATAGTTGGATTCCATATGACCAAATAGGCTTGAGTACAGACTCATACAGCAACACCCAGTTATCTAATGATCTTGTATTTGCGCCCGATGAGCCAATACATTTGATATAATTTTAGTCCCGGTTGTTTCCGTTTAGAGAGTATGTGCTTCTTCCAGGTAAGGCGTCGATCTAAGTGCATACCAATATATTTAACATGCTCTGCTTGGGGGAGTTGACGATGATTGATATTCACTGGTGGAAATGTTCTTCTACGCAGGGTAAACGTTACATCGGTGGGATTTTGTTTCATTGGCTTTAATGTGCCATATATTCAACCATAATTGTATTTGCTCCAGGTGGTTTATTGATGCTGTGACTGGATCTTCATGGGATGCTAAAATTGCTGTGTCGTCTGCGTATGTTGCCACAGTAGTTATTTTTGTGGTGGGCAGATCGACGGTATACAGAAGATACAGTACTGGACCCAGTGTAGTGTACTTGCGGAACTCCTGAATATATGGGATTTAATCGCCTTAATTTACAATAAAATGTCTATCAGTGAGCTATGATTTTAGTACCTGATAGTCCGGCTGAGGGAGAAGTTTCTTTAGTTTAACCTGCAAGCCCGTATGCCATACTTTGTCAAAAGCCTGAGATATATCTAGAAAAGCAGCCGAACAATATCTTTTGGTATTTAGATCAGTGTTTATTTTGTTTACAAGTCTATGCACTTGTTCTATAGACCCGTGCTTATTGCGAAACCCCACTCAAAGTATAAAGCTTTGATTTTTTCGTGTGGATCTCTCTCCATCATGCAGTAATTAAAGTTGCTCCAAATCTAAAACGTCTAATCATTGATTACCATGTCTTTGTAGTTCGCTTAGTAAAGCAACCGCACTCCACTCAATCTACACAAAATAGTTATACTTTCAGGAAGCTGTCACTTCTGTCATATACACGAATTGTGTTAATTTGTTCCCAGTGTTAATCAAGGGAAAACTGCTCAATTTTTTTTTAGACAAAATTTGAGGTCGATAAAACACGTATTCAAATGTTATCAAAGAAAGGGATCACTTCAAGCAGCCCCATTTAGATTCATTTTGCTCCTATAATATTACTTAGTGTTTTAGACAAATAAAATAAACATAACTAAACCTAAATCTTATATGACTAATAACCAATAAAACTTGTAAAGGGCATCTAATACGAAACTACTTTTATAGTGTGGGTAGCAACACCATATCCCAACAAAGTTAATACCATAGCAGCTCGCGGTATGTAACTGTAGGACACGTAAAATATAAAATGAAACATAAATTTGCAAGCTCGGTCCAGAAGGACCAGCAAAGTGTATTAAATTAATATACAAAGTTACGCTACCCCTATTCCCGAGATATTTTGTCGCTTGATTACTGTTTGTTTTGAGTCAGGAGGGTCTGGCGAAAAATATGCATATTCTCTGTGAATGAATTTATGTATCTTAATTTGATATTATATCAAAAGTCTATATAATATAATACAATATATTTGATTTGAAATCAAAATAATTATAAATGTTGTCTTGACGAAGAATAATTAACAACAATAGATTGAAACCTTTACTGGTGCTAAGGGTATAATTATATCTCAATCACTTTGTTAGTATTGGAGTCGGAAGACTCAATATATATTTTACGTCATACAATAAACAATGTGTTTCTAAAATCTATGAAGACTTACATGAAAATACTCGAAACTAAGAACTTGAAATACTGTCGTTTATTACCTTTGAGTCAATATAATGTGAGCGAAAGGTACTTCGTTTTTAAGCTTTGCTATATATCCTTACGCTCATCTGATAAACCATTGGAATGGTGCCTGAATCACTGTGCACAAAAGACTAGAAAATTCGCAATATTTATAATCATTTATTTTCATATATCCATTCACTTACTAATGCTTACCAGAGAGGTGGTATAGCGATTGAAGCTTATTAGTTGTTACTTACTATGGCTATGACGTTTTAAGTCTAATTTTGTTTATGTAGACTTGTTAACAAATCTTCCATGCTGAGTTTTTATAGATTATAGATTTCCATAGATTTTCATCATAGATCATTTGAACAGAAAAAATATGACTACCAAGATTAACTAATAATTATCTCATTAATCGTCAGGACACCGACATTATATAAAAAGCTTACAAAGAGATTAAAAAAGAAAGAGATATTTGCTCAGCTATATTCTTGAACATAGAGCAAGCCTTCGATAACATCTGGCATAAGGGATATATATACCCCATAAAATGTTATCTAAGAAACAGTAACAGTAGCGTAACAAAAGCGGATGTACAGCAAAGCATTTCCTCGGTTCCCTCTCTTTACCTACCCTATAGATGTGACGTACCATAAGTAGAAAACATTATTATAGCTACATTTACTGATGATACTGCGTGACATGAGATATGCGTAGACGAGGAAATTAAAAGTTAAAAAAAGAAAATCAGTAAAATATAATTCATCTATAACCGAACCGAACAAATAATATTATTATCACATACAGAAACAATGCTAAATAACTTGAGATGGAAGGTATATAGCAAATAGAGTAAATTGGCCTGAATTAAAATTTAAAAAATATTATTTATTTAGAAACAAGTCTAAATTATCCGCACATAATAAGTTGCTGCTATATAAGTAGATACTAGAACCAATATGGAGCTATATAGGAATGGAATTCGGAAATGAAGAACTTTCTCGACAAGTACCGTCAACATAATACAAAAATATCAGCACCTACATACCATAGGAAGAATTCGTTACCCTAAGACCTTCAGATTACAACTGTGAACAAAGAACAAGGCATGAAAAAACTTCGATGTTGGCATACAAAGGGCATACACTTGGTAACATTAAACTAGGACGCAGGTTCAGGATAATTAAACCGTCTGATATTGTATTCTTAAAAGTACTTAATAGTTACAATTTTACTCAATAAATGCACATTCCCACGAAAAATTGATTACAGTTAGGTTATTAATTTTATAAATAAATAACCATTAGTTAATTAGTAATTAATTATAATTTAATCTTAAAAATTAATTTTTTAACTCTACTCCCATATAAAGTATATTGCTAGCAAGACGAAAGATTCCTGCTTTCCATAACAATTTTTTTAAAGCATTTTAAAACATCCAAGGAATGTGTTATCATTTTAATAAATTCAGCTCGGAATAGAGAAAGGTGAGGTAAATATGTAGCATTAGCATTTAAAATAAGACGAAAATGTATTATTCAAGACTTTTATTGAATCCATTTGAATAACTAGGTTTATATCTTTAAAGTAACATCTCACTCGTAATATTCTGTCGTTTTTTATTTTTAGGGAAAAGAAAGGCCCAAGAATATTTTATACCTTTGTTAAGGGTTTGTGGAAAGCAAAAATATCATTCTTTACATGTTATTAAACTTACATATACTAGTCTTGAAGATAAATAATAATATTCATAATATTTTTGTGTTTATATTCTAAAATAATTTCTTAAACGTTATTTGTGACAATGTCCTGCTTCGGTAGTATTTATAGAATATTGATTACATGGTGTTTAAAGTATTCCTATTATATTATCCAGACATTGTACCTTGCGATTATTAATGATTTCAATCACCTAGCTAAGCAACACTTTTGGCCGTTTAAAAAATAGAAAAGATTCTTTAAAAGATTACACTTGTCAACCCAAATATACTACACTACCCGAAAGGAGAATACCATTGATGGACAATATTTAAAATATACATGTACAATCAATTTTCCTAAGAAAATCTATTACGACAATATATTATTAAGTTTGTTAATAAATAATATTAAACAAATGCATAAAAAACAATGTATTTTGTTATGAACATAATCTGTAAGTTTATGATACACCATTTGTTATAACAAATTTTGTACCGTTGAATGTTTAACGAAATCGATACGCGTTCGTTTAAACAAAACGAAAAATGAAAACGCTGTAATATTGCCCATTTGGGACAAGAAATCGATACGTTTTATAGCGTAATTTTCAAAGTTTGTTATTTTGGAATCTGCTTGCTTTATTTCAATATGTTTTGCAATAAAAATAAGCACTCTTGTATACATTTTTAGGGGTGGCGATATAATTCAATCTCTTTTTAAATAAATAACTGATGTTTTTTTGGTTATATTTTGAAACATGACACTATTCAATCTAAAATAATGCAATCAATGTCTATATAAATATTTTAACTTGACATGGCTGGTTGTCCTAATAAAATATATATCAAATACTTCATACATTGCAAGAAGTTTTTTTAATTCCTTTTCAAATAATATTTCGTAAACAATTATTAATCTAATTTTTTTGAAACATTTTATATTTTCCATTTTTTTGATAATTTGATAGAACATATTGTTAAGTAACTTTTAATACCACAACCATTTGAATTTATGCTTGAAATAAATTTTCCTTGGCACATACTCCAATTTACAATAATAATTATGTAGAAAAATAATTTAATTAACAGTATTACTGTTGTTTTTCAAGGTCTGAAATAAAATTCGTCTAATTTCTTATACACTATTAATCAATTCATCACTTAATATAAACGTTTAATTATTTTCAATCTGAAAGAAGGTTCTTAAGTCACTAAGGTTTGCCCTTGTAAGACTGTGTAGTAGCTGGCCTTGAAATCAAGTCAATTACAGTTCTGCCTAAACAACAAAATTAATGCCAGTGAAGTAAGAAAGGTAAGAAAGGTAATAAATATTTAATTAGACCAAAAAGCTAGAGATATCATGTCACAAAAGGTATTTAAATAAATTGCTACAGATACAATATATTCGACGTTTCATAGCCTGATACTTTCCTGCCCCAACAAATACAGACGTATACAATTTCAACTTCACAATATTTAGAAACAGCATTTATCTCGAGTATGTTCTTTTGTTACCGGAGTATTTTTGTTTTTAATACGATATATATTGGAAAAGCACACTTAGGCTGGATATTGTTTTACTTTTATTAATACTTTTTCCTTTGCTGCTTCATAAAAAAAATCGCATTATTTTCTGGTGCTAACATAAAACTCCGTCCCTATATATTTTTTTAGATGTAACGATTTAGAAAAAGTTTTGATAATATAGATATTACACAGACAGGAAATAGTCCAATTTTGTTAACTTTGCATCTTATAAAAACTTAAGATTTCTATGACTGTTGAACTTTGATATTTGATCTAATTTTAAATAGATTTTAGGTGAGTTTACAGCATTTTTCCATAATATTAATAAATACTAGTTTAAAACATGCTACCATTACCGTAAAAAGTGTAATATTAATATATTTATAACGACAAAAATTAAAAAATAAAGCTTTGTTGATGTGAACACTCACTAATATTTTTTAAAATGACAATTAATTAAATCTAATTTCCAGTTTTGCAATAATTAACAAAGCATTCATAACTTTATATTACTACATTACTGAATATTATAATAGAGTATAGTATATTAGATTATTTTCAGAACTGTGACAATTTGAGAGCAACACATATAAGTATACCTGATCTTTCTTTACTTTTATGTTAAAAACCATATTTTATTTCATTTTATTTATTTAATTATGCACATGTATATTAGGATTAAAAATTACATTTATACTTAATTAATATTTGCAAAAAAAAATGCATCCATTCTAGCGTTTCATTTTTATTAATTTTTTTGCGGAGATGGTTTACCTTTGTTATTTATAGCTGGCTGTTTTAGAATTTTTCTACCAGATAAAGCGTTTGCTGAGTAGACGGTTGGATAGATGTTCCCGTGGGAATTTCCGTTTTCTGGTAACATATAATTTGAAGGAAACTGGTCTTTTTCTACATGCCTTTCCACTTGGGTATTTTTGTTTTTACTTTTCATCTCACGTTTTGATTTTTGTCGTCCAATTACAACGCACAACAATTTTCTTTGTTCGATAATGTATATGTATGTTTTGGGTGAATTCAGAAAGAGAGAAAAGAAATTAAAAAAATGTTTACCCGGTGTGTCGGCAACTTTTTTCCGTTTTTTTAGGAATACTTCATGACATTTATTGACGCCATTTGAACAGAGAAAAAAATTGGATGTACAAGCACGTAATTAAAAGAATGTTTACCCGGTGTGTCGGTAACTTCTTTTCGTCTTTTATCGGAATACTTCATGACATTCATAGACGCCATTTGAATAGAGTACGAAATTGGAGGTACAAGCACGTACCACGTAAATCAGTTAGAAAAGGTGGTGGTAAGTAGTAGTACCTACTTGAAAGTAGATAGTACCTGGTATAGGCATGAAAAGCAGGGCGGCTAAGATAAGTTTTTCCATCCAAGTGATTTTAACAGTCCTTTGGCTGGTTTTGTTATATGACAAGACACGTTATCATGACTTTGAAGGTATTGCGGACATTCTTAGATTAATGCAAAGTTCAAATTGATCATTTGTTGTCGGTTCTTCAACGATCATTATTATCTGTCTTCCCAAGTTTCAGCAATTCATACCATACCAGTCTGGTTGAATCAGACACATAGTAGAATCTTGCGATGAAAGAAATTTAACTTTCCAATCGATTGGCCAGCTTTGTCATATGTTAAACATGATTAATTTCATTCGAGATTTTAAAAATAAATCAATTTTCACCACTCATCACTCGTTACTACTCGATGTAGAAATGACTTACTTTCATAACTTTGAAGCGATATTTCACTGACGATATTTAGATTTTTTTATTAACTGTCACTCAACTCATATGTCCACTATTCTGTCATATTTTTGATTTTTTCCATAATTTACAAATTGCAATTCTTCCAGTCTCGGTCTTCATCCAATAGCTCGTATAATTCTGCTTGTTCAAACTAATACTTTTCGGCCTACCAGGAAATTCTCTGTCTAGAACGTAGAAATAACCGCATTTGAATTGTAGAAACTGCGTTTCATACGTTTTTATGATTGATGGATGCACACCACAAGTCTCTACCAGAAAACGATAAGCTCAATATATTGAAAAAATAGAAATCTATGACGTTGTTATTTTGGCGGAATATTACTTGCGTAGTCTTGACGTTAATGCTAATAGAATAAAATGGCATACGTATCAAGTAATAATATTGAATACTTGTGGCTGTAAGAACCAAGTAGATTGATTTAAGTAATACAAAACACAGTGCATTATATTTATACATTCTTTAATTATCAAACCTACAATTAATTTTAAAGAATTTACAATAAATTGTGTTAGTTTGTATTAAATCGCGTCGGGTCTCACTGACAGTTTTGCATGTTTGTCATTTAGTCGAAGTGTGAACAAAAAATATTTTCAGTGCGTTGAAAATATTTTGAATTTGTACGGAATAAATTACATTGTAGAAAAAGATAACCATACCCCATCAATTACAACTTGTAAATAGTGGTTTCGACATTTTAAAAACTGGTGTTTTTGATATCGAAATCTAAGAGCGATCTGAACAGCCAAAAGAATTGAAGACCAGGCCTGAAAGTATTTCTCGATGAAAATATTAATGGGGATCGCTGTCGACTACAGCGCGAAAAATGCCGGTATAAGAGCAAAAACACAACAATGCTATTCTTCAGCTTGACAACGTTAGATCACATATTGCAAGTCCGGTAAAGCATATTTAGAAACATTAAAATGGGAAATGCTACCCCACTTTTCGTGTTCTCCAAACCTTCCCCTTTTCGATTACACTTCACTACTGGAACGAAGATGGTAAAAATGTGTTGATTGCTATGGACAAAATTAAAACATAGTTATTTTGAGATGGAATCATCTCCTGAAAGATGGGAAAAGGTAGCGGTTATCAATAGACAATAGTTTGAGTAAAATCTTTAAAATTATTTGATGAACTTAATGATAAACATCAATCCGACTTACTTATTGATATTGATACATGTTTCTTCAGAGAAATATTCTAATGCTGGATGATTTTCACCAAATGCTTCCGATTTCATATAATTAAATTTTATTACAATTTTTTTAAACATATTAACAAATATGTTTAATAACTCTGAGCAAAGCTACAACTTTATTAAAATTTCTGATTAATTTTTTCCTCGATAGTTTCTGTTATATTTATAACTTTTGGTACTCATTTCACCACGTCTCAACTTAGCGTACCAATCCTTGATGGTTGATTTTCCTGGGATAGTGTCCGGAAGCTTGACATCAAGCTAATTTCTTGCTTCAACTGTATTTTTTCCCTTCAAAAAGTAATATTTTATCAACACGCGAAATTCCTTTTTATCCATTTTTTCACAATAACAAAAGTTGCTTGACTCAAAATGCTATAATTCACAAACTAATGATCCGACAGCTGTCAAATTTATACACGCATCTTCTGAGGCTTAGGGCTAACTATGAATATAATTTTAGTAGCGCCATCTATGTGTCGGGCCGGGCATTTTTCAATTGATCTGTTATTATCCATATAATTACCACTAAGAACGCTTACATTCCAAGTGATAACTTAACATAATAATATTTGTATCAGGTCGATGCGAATTGCTAAACCGTATATATTATTTATTTATCGATATTTTTTAAAATAAAATTCCGCGGAATATAATTGAATAAAAACGATCATCGACTAACGCCCGTCGCCATAAAGTACGACGAGTTTTCGGTAAAATCAATATTTATTACATTTCAGATAACGGGAAATATAAGCATCGAAGTATCGAAAATTTTTACTTCGGCGATGTCGATTTTATTACGTTACGTTAGTTATGCTACATTTCCCTTTAACTAAAAACATTGATAAGTAAATATTCGATAATTTAAAAATCAGCGAACGAAGCATCCAAAAAACATGCTCGCGTTAAAAACGTCGGTAATATTAAGTATGATACCCAATTTTAAAGATTTTAAATTTACGATTGATGGCTTATAACTAATTTGCCTTTATATATTTCTTTATATCAATAATTAAGCTTACATCCAACATTCTGGGCTTTCTTTATCCAAAACAACTACCTTCATCCCGCTTTTATTATACGCATACGGATATTAAAAGAGATTTTAGAAGCTCTATATTGAGAAATGAACAGAGAAAAAACTAATTAAACAAAATTTGACCTCAAATTTATCTATGGTTTTATCTCACATGGCTTCATTCTTCATTCATTAGCTATAATATCATGTGATTGACTAATTATATTATCTATTCCATTACGACAAAACTAAAACACAAGCACCTTTACTGGCTCCATAAAAGTTAAAATAGATTAGCTGGAAATTGTTAGCGCATCCACTATATTGTTCGGGCCTTGCCCTGTGTAATTACCCCTAAATCAGACTTGAAAATCAGTTGATTCATTTTATTTGCCAAGAAATTCAGAAATTCGACAGTGGCAGTATTATGATTTTATCAGGGAAGTAGCAAAAAATCATCATCAAAACACCAGGTATATCTTTGATTATTATTTGATATATATATATATATATATATATATATATATATATATATATATATATATATATATATATATATATATATATATTTATATATATATATATATATATATATATATATATATATATATATATATATATATATATATATATATATATTTATATATATATATATATATATATATATATATATATTTATATATATATATATATATATATATATATATATATATATATTTATATATATATATATATATATATATATATATATATATATATATATATATATTTATATATATATATATATATATATATATATATATATATATATATATTTATATATATATATATATATATATATATTTATTTATTATTATTTGATATATATATATATATATATATATATATATATATATGTATATAATATATATATATGAATAAATTGACTTTTAGCCCTTTGAAAAATCTGTGGTAATAAACCTGTGGTTCTAGTTAATATCCTAAGTTTTTACTTAATTAGTTTAATTTATGTTCCATATTTTTTACAAAATAAAAGAAACTTAACGGATAAGGGAGAACTTATATGTTCAAGGCGATATTAATTAATCTATATAGTTACCTATGGTCAATTCAAAATAGCAGTGACATGAGTATCAATATATGTCTGTCTAAAGTTTTAAATTCGTTTTACAGTCAGGCAATATTATCCTTGTCATTTTATTCTATTTAAAAAGAGATAGAATGCTGTTGGAGAAGTTCGAACATGTAACGGAATGAGCCCCCAAAAGTTGTCCCTTTTCGAAACGTCTGAAAATTCTTCAAAATATTATAATTACAAATGTTGTATATATATATATATATATATATATATATATATATTTATATATATATATATATATATATATATATATATATATATTTATTTATTATTATTTGATATATATATATATATATATATATATATATATATATATATATATATATATGTATATAATATATATATATGAATAAATTGACTTTTAGCCCTTTGAAAAATCTGTGGTAATAAACCTGTGGTTCTAGTTAATATCCTAAGTTTTTACTTAATTAGTTTAATTTATGTTCCATATTTTTTACAAAATAAAAGAAACTTAACGGATAAGGGAGAACTTATATGTTCAAGACGATATTAATTAATCTATATAGTTACATATGGTCAATTCAAAATAGCAGTGACATGAGTATCAATATATGTCTGTCTAAAGTTGTAAATTCGTTTTACAGTCAGGCTATATTATCCTTGTCATTTTATTCTATTTAAAAAGAGATAGAATGCTGTTGGAGAAGTTCGAACATGTAACGGAATGAGCCCCCAAAAGTTGTCCCTTTTCGAAACGTCTGAAAATTCTTCAAAATATTATAATTACAAATGTTGTTTTATGTTTTTGTTTTAATAAATTTGAAATTGCCGCGGTTTTTATTGAAAATATATTTGTGCCTTGCAACTGCACTGTATATTAGTACGGACTCGGTCACTAAAATATCTCAAAAAATAAAAAATAATATAACCTTAAATTCGCTAAAAAGAAACCGGGTTTCTGCGAAACAGGTGACGGATCAAGATCAATCTTGGTGTTTTAGAGATCAAATATACGAAATATATAAAACAGTAAGTAGTTTTTTTAATCGAAACATAATTTAATACAATTATTTCAGAGACAATTGTTGGTCTGGAAAGTATCCACAAAGATCCAAAAGATATACAGCTATTTGAGAGATGTAGAACATCTGTTCATACATTGTTGGATAATATAGGATTTAAGTGGTGTAAAGATAACCCGCACAGGGGTTTAATGGAACTTTCAGAGATTGCTTTTAAAATAATATAATTTTTAAAAACATATAACAAAATCAAGGAAGAATTATATCAATTTATATACATAAAAGAGATATAAATATTTCAGAATAGGACATTGGGTTGCTCATGGCAAGATGTTAATAAATATAGGGTAAAGACAACAAAGGTTCATGGGAAAAGGTAAACATTGGAATAGATATCGATTACGTTTTTTTTAGTCATAACATTTATTCATTGTAAACCTACAGTTCTTCATGCTGGAACTTAGTGTTTCTCTAAGTCCAAGGGTGACTACCATCAATAAATGAACCATAGTGTGTTAAGTTGTCTTTGCAGTAGTTTGAAAATTAGCTTTCAGCTACCGATACTAGTGTGGAAAAAAACTCAATGTATATATAATAAAATAACTCTAACCTATAAATTATTGTGGCTATAAAATTAATTGTAGTTTTAAGTTCTTCGATAATAAATGAATTTGATGTGCTATAATGTTAAAATAAATTATATTTAATAGAATATTTGTTCAATTATTTTATTTATATTAAAATTTTGTTACATGTCAGAGCCTAAATATACTAAAACTCACAGTAGCTGCGGCAACATTGCGACGTTTCCCGTGTCACTGCTATTTTGAATTCACTATATATACTTACCATAAATTTCTTTCTTGACCAGTGTTACAAAAACTGTAACAAAAATATTATTAAGTTTTATTAACGCCTATTAGCTATTGGCCTTTTTAATTAATTATCACAGCTAATACACACTAAAACAGTTAATTTTATTGAGGGTATCAATTACATTTTTTTAAGGAAAACATATTCAAGTATAGTGATCCAAAGTAATCAACTATCTGAAATTAGAACAGCCAACTAGATTAATCGAGTTTTATGGAGACAAAACTTTATACCAAAATAGCTTCGACACGATGTTTTATATATACACAATAACGTCAGATGTTTGAACATAACAAACTTAATTGAAAAAAGATATTTATAATGTAACTATCGAGTTTTGAAACTTTTATATAATGGCCGTGCTGAATAATGATTTTTTTGTATAATTTCGAAACTTTTGTGAATTTGGAAACTATATATCGTTCCTTTGTATTAAGTAGTTTGTAGGAGCATAATAGGAAGTGTGATAATATCTAGAAACACTCTGTCTTTTTATTAATATAATGATGACTAACTCACACCAAAAACAGTATTCAAATGTTTAATTTAGGGGGATATCTTCAGCATCAATTATTAATAATACTCAATAAAATGCTTTAACATTTTTTTTTCCGAATTTCATAAATAATACAGAGCTTTCTGTAAATTACCACTATATAATACTATATGTATACGATTTTTTTCGGTAAAATTTTTGTTTAAACACTTAACACCAAGCAGAAACCAAGGAAATCTAAATAGGGTTATAAGTTGAGACACAGCAATGGTTCGTACTTTGATTTTGGCTTGGCATTTCTCTCTCTCTCTCTCTCTCTCTCTCTCTCTCTCTCTCTTTCTCTCTTTCTCTCTCAATATAACAGTTTTCTATTTATCATTATTGAATTGCTCAACATAAAAGTACGTTAATCAAGGAAGATGCATTTTCGATACTTATTATTTTCGATCTGAATAAGTATACTTTTCAAGTCGATTAAACATCGTTAGACTCATTGTGGCAATAGTGAAAACATTAAGAAGACCAATGAATTATAAGGGTTATGGAACAAAATCCAAATATAAATTTTCAAGGAACTTTTATACTGCTTGGCAGTACGTGAATGAATTGATTCTAAACCTTCATATACAAGAGGAAGAACCTAAACGAAAGAAAAATAGCTACCACACGATTTAACTAAAACTATAGTTCAAACTCCATCAATATCGCACATTCATTGTTCTGCAAACAAAATGATGAGTTTCAGTCTAGTAGTCTAGTCAATTTCTAATAGAAATAACTTATTAGCATCATATTATTTATAGAAAAATAAACTGTACTGGGAACATTTGCAGATGACACAATTATCATATGTATATATGTATATATGTACAAGTAACAGTGCATAAGATCTACAAATCGACTAGAAACCGGGGAATAACGCTTAATAGCTCCAAATCTATCCATGTTAAATTTGCTTATGTTGCGGCGAAATGACGAACACCGAATTATATCACTAAAAGGATAGCCTATTCTTTAAGCAAAATCAGCTAAATACCTTGGCTGCATATCGATATTCGGTTAAATTGGAAACTAGTAACCCCATGTACCCAATATTGCAATACCAATGGCGATCGCTACGTAACCAAGCTGCAGGATGACCTCAAAATCAAATGGATAAGCGAAATGATCCAAGATTTCGCTTTAAAATATGAAATAAGGTTTCTAAATCGCAACAACGTGGAAGCAATACAGTTACTTGACAAAACGCAGGAAGTCAGAATATTTAAGCGAACCAAACTACAGGAATTTGTTTAGTTTGTTAACGAATAAGTTCATTTTAACTACAACTTAAATAATTTAGTTTTATTTTAATTTGAAAAATGCATATTAATGTATTAATCCCTTACTCACCTTGCTTGTGCATTAATGCAAGTACAACAGAACAGTAGAAATAAATTACTCTGTAAATTAAGATTGAATTAAGCACGTAAGATGTAACTAATAAAAACATTTAGGGTAACACTTAAGGTAAAATATTGACATGCATCTACAGAAGTGCATAAAGTAATATAACAAAAATTCCGTAAAATGAATCCAGAGCTTCAAACCTTGATAAAACTACATTATCAACGGAAAGAAACGAAAAAACAAGAGAGGTAAAAAAGGTAACTTTGCTATCTTACAAGGACGTGAAAACGATACTTTCTGATATGCCAATTGGGAGCTGTTTAATCTTGGACCGATAAGTTTTGTCGCACATTTCGTTAGCGTTTCAGCCGTCTAGAAGTCTAAACTCGAAAGCGACAGGGGACGTATTGTACGTGGATGGAAAATATAGGGTCCACTTGACCTAACTGGGATTGCGTCCGTGGTCAAGCAAGTAAGGATCATCATTACGAGACATTAATTACCCTAAAACCGACAATTAATGGGGTTAAATATAGGGAAGCTTCTCCAAACAGTCATGTACGTTATAAAATATAGTTTTGAACGAAATAATACGTAATTCTATGTAAATTAACAGGTCAATTGAAAAGTACCTGGCCTGACACATAGATGGCGCTACCAGAATTAAATCCATATATTTTTTAATTAGCCCTAATCTTAAAGAGATGGATGTAAAAATTTAACAACTATTGGATCGATAGTTTGTGATTTGTGGCATTTTGAGTGAAGCAACTTCTGTTATCGTGAAAAAAATGGATAAAAAGAAATTTCACGCGTTGATAAAACATTGTCTTTTGGAGGGAAAGAATACAGTTGAGGCAAAAACTTGGCTTGATACTGAGTTTCTGGACACTGCCCCAGGAAAATAAACTATCAAGGATTGGTAATGTTAAGTTTAGACGTGGTGAAATGAGCACCGAAGACGGTGAATGCAGTGGACGCCCAAAAGAGGTTGCTACTGACGAAAACATTTAAAAAATCCACAAAATGATTTTGAATGGCCGTAAATTGAAATTGAATGAAATAGCAGACACTCTAAAGATATCAATTGAGTATCTACATCACATTATTCACGAATATTTGGATATGAGAAAGCTCTGTGCAAAGTGGGTGCCGCGCGAGCTCACTTTTGACCAAAAACAACGAAGAGTTGATGATTCGGAGCAGTGTTTGAAGATGATTAGGTGCAATAAACCCAAGTTTTTGGTCGTCGATATATGACAAAGGATGAAACAAACATCCATCATTTCATTCCGAAGTCCAATCGACGGTCATCCGAGTAAACTGCACACGATAAACTCAATCCAAAGCGTGGGAAAACGCAACAGTCAGCCGGCAAGGTTATGGCGTCTGCATTTTGGGATGCGCATAGAATAATTTTCATTGGCCACCTTCGAAAAGGATGGACCATCAACAGCGACTATTACATAGCGTTATTGGACCGTTTGAAATGAACCAAAACCAAATTTGCAAGCCTCTAAGAAGCAAAGGTGAAGGAAGATGTTGTCGTCAGACCAGAAATAACACGGCTTATGAACGACCGACAATTCATCACGACTAGGAGGGATCTTGGGATTAAAAAGAAAAATATATTACTTTTAGGGTTCATAGAGATGTTTAGGATGCCTAATTAGTCTAAAAGTGAATTTTCTTCGTTCCTGCCTCAACCACTTTCCAGATAATTTGGGAGATGTGAGTGAAGAGCAAAGTGAATTATTTTAACAAGATTTTAAAAAGATGTAACTCAATAGCAGAACACCATTGGAGGCTTCAGGGAGACCTTCCATAATCTTCTCAAAAGCGAAATATTACATAAGTTTCACCGTTGTATTTGCAAATTAACTAATATTTTTCAAGTTTATATCTTTAATTATTATTATATTAATTATTATATTATTATTTAATTATAATTATTATTTAACTATTAACTTAATACTATTAGACTTATTATTGACTAACTTAGTCACCCAAATTGTCAAGAAACTTGTCGTCCCATGGCACAGATAAATTCATTCAGCACTCTCAAAACACAAATATTACTACTAATAATTCATTAATAATTTCATCAAAAGCTTCATACCATCCGAACTTCGTGAATTATTTTTATGTGTGACTCCTAATTACACCCAGAATGCCCTAAAATACAATTATATTTCCTCGTTTCAATGATACTCAGCTGCCACAAAAAATTAAAAAGTACTGAAGATAATATTACCTTTTAATAATTAGAGAATAATCTAATTCTAAACATAAAGGAATATTAAATTTGGCTTTTTTTTGTAATATTATGTATAACGTATGGGTTTTGTTTTATAAATATAATGCATGAAGAACTAGACGTTAATATATATGTCAACATCTCGACATCAGCGATATCATTAGCATTATAACCAGTTTATATTTAGACTGATATTTCCATATCATGCATATGTGTAGGAGTATTTTCTGAAAAAAAATTAAAATATATTGAAGTACATTCTACCTTACGCAATGTATGTTTTACTAGTGTTAAATTGAATTTCAAATAAGTGAAAACTGAAAAATTATCTAAAAAATAATTGAACATACAATTGGAATCAGCTATTGAAAGAATCAGAGTATTTACTTAGTAGAAAATAAAAGACATATTTTAACATTGGAATACTGGTTGTTATACATATATAAGTTTATCACGTTATTTTTCTCTTTTATTAATTGAATTTTGTAATATGAAATACCATTTTTAAATAATATTCATCTCTATATTTATGAATTTGAAGCCTCACATCAATTTTCTTGCTTTTGTGATTTACGACAGTATCTTTGGTTGAATCTAAATGCAATACTAAATTGAAAGATGCACATTGAGATGCAAAAAAGTCTGAATTAGAAGAAAACCATAACATTTTATATGCTCCCACATCCTACACGAACGATTGGTTTTACCGAGACCTTCAGATATTAATTGTTACTTAGGAAATAATGAGAGAATCATAAAGACACATGCAGAAAGATACTACGCTCACTTTAATATCAATTATTAGGTAACAGACACTCAAAACACTCTTTGCCATGGTAAAATATATTTAAATAAATGAACATTATACCAACATTTTAAAGTTATCGTAATAATAAACTATAGGTTACTCAGTAACAACTAGTAATAATATATCAATAAAGAAAGCTATATTACGATACAAATTAGTATAAGAGGCTGTTATGAAATAACTTGTTTTTTATATACAGCATAAACTAAATATATTCGTTATAGAATTATAAAAATATCAGTAATATTACAAAATACGTAATTTATTTTAATATCTGTTTTCATATAATTCGATATCGATTAATTATAACAATCAGAAAAAATAAATTGTAATGATTTATTCGTTTTTTCGCTTTTACGTTATATTTTCGACAATCGATGCCCTATTTTTGTTTCTAACCCTTCCAATTTATTTAACTTAATTGGAAAGGGTTCAGTAAAATAAAAGGCGAACGTTATTTATGCCTTATACGATATTCATTTGTTTCATTTAATATTTATGGTCTCTTTTATTACTTAAATTAGAGGGATGACTGGAAATATGAAATAGGTTTATTTGGCTCAAAAATTGAATAATATATAAATATGTAGAATATTATAATAACTAAAATGATTATTGATATTTCTAAATACTATCTATAATACTAAGAAACAAGACGGGTGGAAAATTGGAAATAGAAGGAAAAATAATATTAAAAGCATTAAAAATATAAGTGTGATGACACTTTTTTTCTTATCTAAAAAAAGTCTAAATCTAAAACTTGGTTAAAAACTTCCTTACCTTATGTGTCATAAGTATGTAAACATTATATAAAATCATATATATAGATAAATTAATATCAGTTGAAGTACAAGCATTTTCAATAAGTTGACCATATCCAATGACGTACTGAGAAGCATGTTTGTTGCAGAGTCGTTTGTTTTAAAGATATGTTTTGAGATATTAAGCTTTGTTATTTATTATTTCTTTTGGTTTATATAACTCTCAGAGCAGATACATAGTGCAGAAAAATTGAAATAATGCATATTAAAACTAATTTTATGATAATAAATAGAAAACATCAAACAAAAAACTAATATAATCAAAATATTTATTTTGACGTAGTATTCTTAACACATTTCTTTTGTTTGTTCTTACATATATATAGTTCATATATCCCTATGTGCGCTTAAATCTTTAAAACTACGCAACGGATTTTAATGCGGTTTTTTTCAATAGATAGAGCGATTCAAGAGGAAGGTTTATATGTATAATACATGCATAATATACTAAGGCAACATTGCTAATTTTAGAGGTTTCTAACGTGATGTCGTAAATTAACCTATTTTTTTAGGCTTATTTAGCAATTAGCAAAAACGCTGCCTAACCCTACGAGTTAGATCAAATTAATGTACTACAGTATTGTACACCATAAAAAGGTCTACAAAAAAGTCCGCGATGGTATATGTTTATCTTTTAGGGATAACCCACATTAACCATTTTTATTGTTTACTTTTTACGTGAGAAAATGGCTTATTTACGAAGCTATTTTAAGCAATACGGCATTAATCCTTATCGAATTAAGTACCTTAAATACAGTGTGCAATTAATATAGATCAATATGGTTCCTTACAGCATGTAAATTAAACAAATATTTTCGGAGATATTACAAATTTAAAATTTGCGTTTAAAAATGTGTAATGTAATAAAAATTGTATGAATTTAGATATTCCAAAGATAGCAGGAAATCTTCATAGTAAGTATAGGGGAAGAGGAATTGTTTTACTCCAAATTTACTGCGTGCAGGCCAAGGGCAGTAATGAATGAACCAAAAATACTGGATCGATTTTAATCATGTTTTCATTGAGTGACATAGGCATATATATTTTATGCCCGTGCAAAGTCGGAGCGGGCCGCTATGTTTTTATATACAATGTTCATATTTTTTCTGTAGTGTATTTAATTTAGTATCAGCATTGCACCCGTGCGAAGCCGGGCCGGGTCGCTATTATAACCATAAAGTATTTGTTCATATAGTAATAGTAGCACACACTTGTACAAATAACTTAAAAATTCAACTTCGTCAGTTCTAGTGATTTTGTAATGTACACAGCGACCGGCTGCATAAATAAGATTTCTTCTTGTAAAGATTTTAGGTTATTAACTGACATTCTGAGATTACTTTAACAAACAGCTTTATTGATTTAGTACACCTATCAAAACTTTAGAAGAGTCTATAAATGAAAAATAAATTATAAATAACAACGACGTGGTCTCTTAGCTGACACTTATATATATTTAGATAGATGTGTTAAATCAATAAAGCTGTTTGTTAAAGTAATCTCTGAATATTAATTAATAATCCAAAATATCAGCAGTATCAGGTTATGTTCCTAGTATCGTGTCTAAAAAGAGAATAGGTATTTTTCCTTTGAGGTTATTAGTTTTGAGATTAGATAGTGAAATGGATTTAATTAAACACATTAAAGCACTAAACAGTGAAACAGAATGGCCGACGTGGTAGCGTAAACTTCGAGATTTGTTGGATTACCACGAGGGAGTTTTAATTGTAATCAACGGCAAGTTGGTGAGAGCGCGTTGACGACAATATGATGAAGAATCATAAGCTGCAATCGGATTGTATAGAAAAAAAAGATTATGCATAAAGAGTGCATATGGGAGGCATTGAAGCAAAATTTCGAAGCATCCTCCAAGGATCAATTATTCAAAATATTTAGCAACTTTTTTTTGCGTTTGGTTGAATGCAAGGAGGAGATAGCGCAACACACATTGCAAAATTGACAGGTTTGTGGAATTAATTAAGTAACGGACTTAAAGCCAAAAACGATAATGAATTACCGGTACAAACATTGAAAATTTCAAATCAAGTTAGTTGTTATTAACATGGAATGACACGAGGACATTTGTGGAGCTAAAAAACAAATTTACATGTTAAAAATAAAAAATAAATCAATAAATCAGAGTAAAATAATTGTAACTATTGCAAACAACCGAGCAATCGTATTAGACAATGTCAAAAGTGGATTACTGATGGACGACCGTCTAAGGATGCAACACTGAAACAGGAAAAGGACAAGACAGTGGCGAAAAAGGGCGTTTTCACATTTGCCGGCAGATATGAAAACGCCCAATTACAGCATTTTTCCGTTTACAATGGTTTTCGTGCAGTAAATGGTACTCTGTACAAAGCAGCCACTAAACCATTAGTACCTGAACATGCAGTTGATGTATGTTCTGTTGTCCAGGGCAAATCTGATCTGTTAAAGTTGTTTTATAAGAGATGGAGTCATCAAAATAAACGTCACGTGAAATCAAAACTGAACAAGGATTTTTGTATTGATATCAACATAGATAAAGCAGAAATCTGTGAACCATGTACATATGGAAAAGCACATCTTTTCCTAATTGGTACAAGAGAGATATCAAAAACTCGTGCACTAATATCAACAGATATGTATAGACCTTTTGATGAATCATTCGGAAAGAAGCGTTACTTTGTACTAGTAGTTATACAAAATTTAGGTATGGTTATTTTATTGCACAAAAGCCAGAGGTAATTGAAGCACTGAAGGACATTCTAAAGCACACAAAGATATTTGAATATTCAATAAAAGAGATGCGGAGTGAGAATGGCAGAGAGTTTGACAATAGAGAGTATCCAGCGAGATTATAGATTGAGCTACTTATTACCACTGTGTATATTCTAAACAGAACGGGAAAAACTCTGTAGATACTGCTAGTCCTTACCAATTGTGGAATGGGAAAAAGCCGCGAAAGAAATATATAAGGATTATTTGTTCAACATATTATGTCCATATTACTAGTCAAAACTGTAAAAAAATGGATAGAAAAGACGTTAAAGGGCGCCTCATAGGATATGATGGTGACGAACGGTTTACAATTTGGATTAAAATGAATCAAAGCGTTATTTTGTCTAGAGATGTACAAGTTTAAGAAAGACCTGGATTCTATAATGAAAACGTTAAACTACCACTTCAAGAAGTGATAACGGAAGAGGAAACTGTTCACGATGAATCACAAGATTGTGAGACACTCAGCGACGAGGAGACCATTGAGGACAGGAACATTTCGATGAAGATGTCTCAGAGCTTCAAGAAGAGGCACTAGGTGCCAGAGAGAGATCGTTCAACTTTGAAAAAGCCTCAGTCTTTAAATGATTATATTCTAACAGCAGAAAATTTAGTGAAGACAAGCGAAGGTCGTGAGTCTTATGAGGATGCAATCAAGCATAATGATTGTGTTGAATGGACGAAGACATGGATTCATTGAAGGAAAAGAATCATTCGTTCATTTGCGCTCTAAGTTTCAGATTTTTTTATTTTCCTTTCACCTTGAATCTTCTTTATAACATGCAATGGACATAAGAGTATTTTTGGCATGGTTCTCATAACTTTTATCCATATTAGACTACATTTTAACAAACAAAACATATTGCTGTTTGTCTCTTAATTAATAAATAATGATATTAGTTAACAACATTTTGTAAAAACACAAATATTGTAAACAAAATCACGTCAGTGAAATCTGTTAAGCTAATTTAGAATAAATGCGTATGACCAGTTCTAGCCAATCGACACGCACGCTGGGGTTCTGTTACTGTCGTCATTGCCATTCTATCTCCTTCCAGTGATTCATATGCATAAAATATTGTTACAGGAGTGCCCACTTAAGTTTCCGTACTATATTTCTATGTGTTGTGAGAGAAATCGGCAATGTTGTTGAAAAATAGACAGTGCTTTTTAAATTCCTTAAGTAACTTACTAATCAATTAATTAAAATAAAACGTGGTATTGGTAATGTAACCTAGATGTTATACAGGGAACGTTCAATAAAAGAACATTTAATTATGAACTTTAAAAGGCACGTTCCGTATATCTTTGCCGTTCTTGACCTATTGGATAAAGCCCGACGTCGAGCATAAACGCTTTATCTGGAATCCGGTTAAGGACACGTCTTATTGTCCGGTTATAAATCCCCCTTTGTGCCCGTCCGCCGATAATGGCCGGCGGAATCGTTGGAAAACTTACGAGGACGACTAGACGTCGCGGCGAGTTGTTTTTTCTTCGCCGGAACTTATTGGATTAGAAATCTCACGGCGGCCGAATCGAGGAAGAACCCCAGAACGGAATAATAGTCCGCCGGGTCGTTCTCCATTTTTTTTCCTTCCCTTTGAGTTCTATTTGCATTTCGGGGGCCGTATCATCCGAACAAATTTGAATAATAATCCAGTTGTTTTAATTGTGTTTACTTAGTCATTTGACGTCAGTCCCCGTTATATTTCGCTGCGAGACCGTCGAATTAATTATCGTTTCTTTTTGTTTTAAACAGCGGGAAGAATTATTTCGTGGTCGTTTTACATTTTCGTTTGATTAATTTTTATAGTAATTTGTAAAAGTAAAACATTTGAAAAATGTAAGTCAATTTTTCAAATTGTCAAGTAAAGCTAACATATTATGGAAAATATTCCATGATGTCAGGATTAAGGAGATTAAGGAGTTCGTAAAAAAGCCTTAAGGCAGTTCTGCTTCACAATGACGGTTTTATTGCTTCCATTCTTGTAGGTCATCCCGTACACCTTAAAGAAATCTACAAGGATTTGGAATTAGTTCATCGTAAATTAAAATATATTAAAATAAAACCGTAGGTGGTAGGTTTACAGCAGGCGACAAGCTGAGTTTATCAAGTACCATTGAACCATAAAATATTGACCGTCCAAGGAGTTTAAAATTGATAAAAAGAACATCCCCCCAGAAAGAGTACCCCCATAAGTTTCTTTTATGACCTATTTATATATAAAGGTGGAGATGTTATTGAAAAAGCCTACGAAAGTAAAAAAGTAAGCCCAGCCATATTCTTAAATCCACCACAAGCCATTCATCCACCAGAAGTTCATAAACTGCAGAAAATGTTACCAAAACAACACATCGAACTGCTTAATTCGTACATTACAGTAAGAGTATTAGAGAAGCTAAAGCAGGTGTACCACAAGGAAGTGTACTGGGACTAATACTGTATCTACTCTACACTTATGATATACCACAAATGGACCACAACAAGTGGAGCAAGCCACAAGAAAATTATAATAGGCAAGTGACAATTAAAATAATTGGACGCAAGCTTGGAAAATAAAAATTAACGAAAGTAAATCTGCGCATGTGCAGATCACCTACAATCACACCGTACAAGTACCAATAACATTAAATAATATTATCATTCCATATAGCAACAACGCTAAATATCTCGGAATGAATATTCATGTAAAACTTCGCTGGAAGGATCATATAAAGAAGAAAATAGAATAACTGGAATTGAAATATAAGAAAATGTATTGGCTAGTTGGAAGACAATCGCAATTATCAGTACATAATAAATTTCTATTACATAAGCAAATACTGAAACCCATACGGACATACGGAGTTCAATTATGGGGATGTTCTGCAAAGAGTAACATAAATAAAATACAAATTTTTCAGAACAAAGTCCTGAGAGGTATTGTGGGTGCACCCAAATACTATAGGACTGATTACCTACATCGAGACCTTCAGATACCCACAGTCAGTCAAGACATCAAGAGAATTGCAAAGGGGCATGAGGAAAGACTCCATTCTCATGAGAATATTGAAGCATTTCAGCTTTTGGATATCACCAGAACAGGACACAGACTCAAAAGAATCAAACCATCTGATATTGTGTAGTGTTGTGTAGCGAGGGGCGATGGGTCCTCCTAGTTATATACCTAGATTTAAGTTATCATAAAGACAAATTGTAGGTTATTCGGAAACGATTTATACGATTTCATTGGAACATAAAAGAGATCACCGAAAACGAAGCGGCTCAATAATATCAGACTACTGTTGAATGGTTCAGAAAGACATCCCAGATTCTTCTCACAAAGGAAAATGAGCCACTGAGAAAAAGACAAATTTTAGTGTATGCTAGTGAACGGATATAAGATAAAATATATGTATCGTTAATGGTTTGTAAACAAAATAATATATTTAAGTCAAGTCTCTTTTATTTTTCCAGCCTCTCTATTTGTTCATTAGTGATGGTAAATAGGATATATTAATTATTATCTCGCTTATCGCCAAATCATGAGAATGATCTGAATTTCTGAGTGATCTATATAATCATTGTAACTGTCACCTAATTGTCTTGAATATCGATGTACTTGGTTAATATATTTTTCAGAAGGTATTACAATTAGGTTTAGTATTTTGGATTATGATGTATTACATTTGGTTGCCGTTAGATCGTCATGCACATTTGGTTTGTTTAATTGAATTACTGAACTGAGTATATTGATATTTACTACCCGATCCAAAATGTGTGTTTGACGTTATAATCTTCTCCAACTGTGAGGTGATTTAGTGAGAAGAATTAAAAGTGTTCCAGTTAGGTCCCTTTTCCTAGTGTAATTCTAAAAAGAAAAACAGCAAAGTTAAACTAAAAATAAATCAGAGCACTAAATGATGTTTCTGTACTAAATGGACTGGGTCAGCAATTTCAACAGGAAATTCGTATTAGCGAAAAATTAAATACTTTCTACATCTCTAGAGCTTAATAGATCAATAGTGAATATTTTCATTACAAGGCGCTTGAAATGCTGGACCAAAATACCCAAATGAAATAATCACCCCTTCAAGTATTTTGGTGTGTCAGTTCAAATCTCTATTATAGGCATCTGTAAATCAACAGTTTGATGTGAAAATATTTCATTGGTTCTTTAATAAAAATAGCTATGAAGGTGACAGCCATGATGTTACATTTCATTGATCAATTAAATTCAAATAAAAACAATTTAATTTCTGGAAAAAATGTATTAAATAAGATTCAATAAAAAAAAAAAAATATATATATATATATATATATATATATATATACATTAACCAAAATATGTTTAAACAATAACCCCTTAACAAAATTTTTACTAGTTTAATAAGAATATTTGTAAAATACAAAATACAATTATAATATGAATCTTCTTGTAGCTTAGACACATTCAACCTCAGGTTTTTGACGTTGTTCCATTTGGACAGATTTTGGGTGTTCACGTATTACACTTCCGTATAATATTTTAACAACTGTCGTCCATTTGTTGATAACAAGGTGTAAATTAGGTAAAATGTTTCTAAAAAATCACTAAATGATTATACACTTACAAAAACTGTATGTATATGCTCTGGAATCACACCACATATCCTTATTCCAGATAATTTAAGATTTTTATTTAAGAAAGGAGAACTTCTTGAAAGAAGAACGACGTTTAATTATTCTGCTGCAATGTTAAGAGTTTAGAAACTCGGGTCAAGCAACATTCAAAAGTCCATTCATTATAAACCCATTAAAAAATCCTATGATCGATTTACAATTATTTCGTTTGAATTTATAAACTAACGTTTTTAAAAAATAATGAGAAATGTCCATTTAATTTAAAAAAAAGCAATTTTTCCTTGACATAATTGGAAAATATTGGAAATAATCATCAATTTATTTGACGGGCATTGTAAAGAGTTAATTTTCTCCAAAGATTAACCTACTTTGTTTCTGAAGCTTTATTAAATACTTAAAATATATATTTAATCAGTTTTGTTAGAATGTTTAATCAATTTTCTTGTAATTTTTAATCAAGAGTTGTTTAAGGTACAGTAAATGGGTTGCAAATAGTTATAAAAATTAGTATATATACTGTGATGGATCTAAATTTAAATAAATTAGAAATTATCTAAAATGTTAGCATAAGAAAAATGTAATTAATTCACAAGATTATTATTAGACTTATTTGTATACCTAACAAATAAATATGCTAATAAATTAGTAATATTGTTCACGCTATCTCCACTTTCTATCTAAACATTTATAATATATGAATGAAAGATAACTTTCTCAACTTTCTTAATTTTCTTAATTGTTTTATTAATAATTAATACATACGTTAGTTGGTTCAGTAAGTACAATGGGAGAAACTAATATTAATTTTAGAGACAAAATATTTGCTCTTACTGCTATAAAGGTTATTTTATATCAACCAAATTTTGCCAAGCACTGTGCATATTTTAACAACTGGGAAACAATTTTACAGCCATGTACCAAGAACGTTGAAATATTTTGTTTTATATCTCCATTTTATATCTCATCGTTAATGTTTTTATTAATAATGAAATGTTCATAAAATATTATACTTTATTATGACAAGATCTTTCACACCACTCTACCCTTCAGAATTATTAATATTTCATTGATTGTTTAAGTCTACTTTTACCAACGAGGGTTTATCTGGACTGGACCTACAGTTTAACGTGGGGTCCGAACCACGGTCCTCGGCATTAACCCTACCCGACTGACGAGTGATTATCTTAGAAATCATCACAGAAGACATCCAGTCTTACCAAGCTTGGTTACTGGTGTGACTAGGATCATTTTACGTGTCGGATTTTGCACTCTTGTCTAGGACAATCACAAATATTAAATAATCACAAACACAACTTTACGGCCATGCCCCAACAGGATTCGCGACCCGCGACTGTTGCAACAGTAAGAGTACCGTCCTGTCGCCTTTACAACTGCGCCAACCAAGCCGGCTAAACCTAAAATTCTTCCTAGTCTAACTAATATTCGTTAATCTAACTGAGTCATATATAGTTCATATGATATAACTGTGAATTTAATATAAATTAATTAATTGTAAATAATTCTACCGTCTACTATTTAACAAACTTAATTGTTTTATTTATAATTAATACATACGTTAATTAGTTCGGTAAGTACAATGGGAGAAACTAACATAAATTTTAGAAAGAAAATATTTGCTCTCACTGTTATAAAAGTTATTTTACATCAACCAACTTTTGTCAAGCACTGTGCATATTTGTGAAAGATTATAAAATTAAAATAAATTCGAAAAACTATATTCTATATAAAGGATGACGAACTAAATTGTAAAAATTAATTTCGCTTTTGTAATTTCCATATACAAAATTGTCCCAAACTTCTTCTTTAAACCCAAAATTCTTCCTATTCTATCTAATACTAAATTTTTAATAATTTAAGCAAATTTAATATGAAATAATTGATTTTAAGTAATTCTATAGCCTACTATTTAACTTTCTTAATTGTTTTATTAATAATTAATACATACGTTAACTGCTATAAAAGTTATTTTACATCAACCAACTTTTGTCAAGCACTGTGCATATTTTAACATCTGGGAAACAATATTACAACTATATACCAAGAATGTTGAAATATTTTCTTTTATGACTTCATTTTAAAATTTATCGTTAACGCTTTTATTAATAATAACAGCTTTTGTGCATAAAATATTATACTTTATTATGGCAAGATCTTTCACAATACTTTACTCTTCAGTATTATTAATATTTCATTGATTGTTGACCTACACTAAATTTTCCTGTTTTATAATATTTTTATATACATTTTAATTCTCCTTTTACCAACGAGAGTTTATCTGAACTGGACCTACAGTCTAACGCGGGCTTAGAACCACGGTCTTCAGCATTAAGCCTACCGACTGACGAGTGAGCAACTTAGAAATCAACCCAAATGACATCCAGTCTTACCCAGACTGGTTACTGGCGTGACTGTTATTATTTTCCTTGTTGGATTTTGCACCCTTGCCTAAGGATAATCACAAACATAAATTTACTACCATGCCCCAGCAGGATTCGAACCCGCGACTATCGCAACAGTTGGAGGACCGCCCTATCGCCTTTACCACTGCGCCAATCAAGCCGGCATTTTAAAATATATAGAATTAAGAATTTCCATTAAAACCAATTAAAATCTTGGCATGAATAATGAAAATGTTATAGCAATTCAAATAATGCCAAATTATTGCACTGTTTGGCGCACTGTCCCTGTAAAAATATTTTAAACAAAAGCACTTCCTAAAAGACACCCTGTAGATAATTTTGATATATTGATATAGTATTTAAATATAGACTATCAGCTATATTATTATATTTAAAGTCCTGAAAACTCGAAAACCTTAAGATATAGCTGAAGCGAAGCTTAAATACGATAAGAGGGTAAAATTGTTGGAGTAAACGATGGACCGAATCCGGTTGCGGTTTCATTAAAACGGAAAATGAAAAAAGCCAGCTGAATTTTAGCCAGAATGAAATTCTATTTTTGGATTTCATTTCAATACCGCATTGTTTTACGATTCGTATCGGATATCACAGTGTCTGTTTATGTACTTTTATTATTATGAATATTCCAGAAATGGAAAATCAAATGAAGATTATATTTGTCGTAATATTCTGTTATAACAGTCAAGCTAACAACGATACATTAATTTTTCTTAATCATTTAAAGCCAATTATTATTTTATAAATATCGCAGTGTTTTATTTGTATATACTTACTTTTTTATATAATATACGTTTACTAGCGCATACTAAAACCTCTTCTTTTTAGTTAATGGTAAGAATTATCAACAGAAATGTGACCGACTCCTTCAATTTACCTTCTATATCATTTTGGTTTTAATCCATTTCCATTTGTACATATGCTGGACTCGTGGTATTATTTTTGCCATCACTAAATTGTTCATAATTACTTACAGGAAAGTTTAATGTATCACAAAAATATGTGACATGGTAACGATCATAAATCTGTTTCATGTTTTACCCAACCAGTTTAGGACTTTTAATGTTTTCTACTCATTTCTTAAAGATCGCCGGGTACTTTTTATAACGATGATGCTCATTATCTGTGCATCCGGGCACACAAGCGTTGTGTTCCCAGAATGAGAATGCATTTCAACTACGGACTTGTATAGACTAATAAAATAAAATAATAATTATTTTATATAATAATTATTTAATAATATATATGTTATAAAAATCTAACCACACTGTTCTCTATATAGGGCACATTGAAAATGGTGTACAAAATAAACAAACCGTAGAACGAAATGAACCAATCAGATCCCGTCGCGGATATTAGCATAGGGAATAAAACAAGTAATATGTTAAAGGTAGCGACATCTACATCTTGGACGTCGCGAAACATTTCGCCAAAATTTCCTATGAGGTTAAATCTCTATTCCTCTATGGTTTTACACAATTTTTATATTTCAGCCTTTTTTCTTACGATGCTAAATCTGTTCAAAGTTAAAACTTATAGAAATGTATATTCTTCAATGATTTGTTACTTCAATATTTTCAGAGGTAGTATCCTCAGAAGTGCTTAATATTAGCTATAGGAAGCGGTGGTTTTATTGGTTTTTGCTCTGGTTTTCACTATTATATTTTTAACTGATTTCTATGTATTTTGGTATGCTGAAAATGAAAATATGAAAAATATTCGAGGACGTTAAGTATTTTGATTGGCTGCTTATAAGATACCATGCGTTGTTTCATATATTCATCAGAAAGTAGCCTTAAAGCAGTTCTGGTTGACAAAGGCGGTTTTTATGCTTCTGTCCTGTAGGTCATTAAAACATAAAGACTAAGTTTGGCAGATGTGTAGCGATTTTAAAATTATTTGCATTTTGCTCGGACAATATGCTAGATTTACGAAATTCCCTTTTTTTATGTCTATGGGACAGCAGACCCAGTAAATTACTGGACTAGAAAGAAATAGCTACAAAGGAAGCTTAAAGTTGATAAAAATAAGTTCCTTCCAGGGACACTAATACCTTCAGAAGTTCCTTTATTACTGCTGCAAATAATGTTGAAAACAAAGATTGAAACTGCTTCAAATACTTAGTTTAAATGTTTGCAGGCCTGTCATTAAACTTGACATTAGATGGCTTATGCTCTTCAACAAGAAGGGTGGGTTGCTTCTAAGGAGGTCGCAGAGAAAGTTTTAGGCAATAGTAATTTAGGACAAAGTAGCCTAAGTATATGTTAATAGTCAAAATTGTGCTAAAAATATTTTAAGCTAATGAGCCTAAATATACATATATTAATTCCCACTTCCCATTCCCATTCCACTACTTTCTGATAAATTTGGGAGATGTGAGTGAAGACCAAGGTGAACGATTTCACCAGGAAATTAAAGAGATAAAAAGGTACAAAGGAAAATGGCGTACCTCAATGATAATAGACTATTGTTGAATATATATATATATATATATATATATATATATATATATATATATATAGAGGAGCGTCAGTGGGAAAAAGAAGAGGTTTTAATATGTGCTAGTAAACGTATATTAGATAAAAATGTAAGTATCCTTAATGGCTTTTAAATAAAATAATATTATTCAAGTTTATGCTCTTTTATTTTAATTTAATAACTTTTTTAACATTGTTACCCAAATTTTCCATAAAACTCTTGTCCTCTGAAAGAATTAAGTCAATTTCAGATTCAGGAAATCCAAAAACATAACAGTTATCACACAAAATCTAAACAGTTCTTTTTACATGGTATGCAGACTTGCAGACACGTGTTATTTAATGAGCTCCGAAATATGAGCTTTGAAAATAATTTATATAAATAAAACTCTTCGATATTTATAAAATAATAATTGGCTTTAAATGATTAAGAAAAATTAATGTATCGTTGTTAGCTTGACTGTTATAACAGAATATTACGACAAATATAATATTCATTAGATATTCCATTTCTGGAATATTCATAATAATAAAAGTACATAAACAGACAGTGTGATATCCGATACGAATCGTAAAACAATGCGGTATTGAAATGAAATCCAAAAATAGAATTTCATTCTGGCTAAAATTCAGCTGGCTTTTTTCATTTTCCGTTTTAATGAAACCGAAACCGGATTCGGTCCATCGTTTACTTCAACAATTTTCCCTTCTTATCGTATTTATTTATTCGCTTCCCTTCAGCTATATCTTCCGATTTTAGAGTTTTCAGGACTTTAAATATAACAATATAGCTGATATCTGTCTATATTTAAATAACATAACAATATATTAAAATTATCTACAAGGTGTCTTTTAGGAAGTGCTTTTGTTTAAAATATTCTTACTGGGACAGTGCGCCAAACAGTGCAATAATTTGGCATTATTGGAATTGCTATAACATTTTCATTATTCATGCCAAGATTTTAATCGGGTTTAATAGAAATTCTTAATTCTATATATTTTAAAATGCCGGCTTAATTGGCACAGTGGTAAAAGCGATAGGACGGTCCTCCTACTGTTATTACACTGTCAGTAGGTCTTTGAGTTATGTTAAAAAAAGTAAATTTAAAACCCTTCAATTAAAACCCTTTAATATTTTATCTTTGGGATAAAATATTAAAAGTACTAACAAGGTGTGCTATTATATAATTTGGAGTAAAACAGGTGAACAGAATATTAAGAGGGAAAGACTCAAAGTTTGCTTTCAGTGTAAGAAAACAAAAAGACAGAACTCTGATAGATCCTATTAAATTGATGGCACTAAACAAATATGAAAAAGAAAAAAGACGAGAGAGATTATTTTGATTTGCAATTCACTAAAGTTTTTTGCCTAGTGTTATATATATATATATATATATATAATTGAATTTTCTTTAATAAATTTATTTAAAAAAAAACGTTTTTTATTTAAATTTCATTGGTCAATTAAACATGACGTCAATGCTGTCACTTACCAAACATTACTAATGACCCAATCAAATGTCTTCACAGTAAAATATTTTTCTTACAGGTGCCTATAATGGAGATTTAAACTGACCAATCAAATTACTTGAATGACCCATTATGGCGCCCTCTGGATGTTGGGCAAAGCAAAACTTTTCGCCAAAGTCCCCTATTGAGTTGCATCATTAATTATTAGCAAAACAAGTTAAGATAGGTTTCCAATGTCAACGTTAACAATGTATTTTATTAAATTTGACGCAAGTATTTTTCCACTCGTATTTTTTATTCAAAATGGAAAACAGCTTTGTAACTTAATGTTAGACTATGTTTCGGAGATCCATTTTCAGTCCACGCCAGCTAACCTGATAATCAATTTATAACTTCGCTCATTAGCTTTCCGTCTCCGTCCCGTGTCCTGCTCTAAATTCCCTTTTTCTTTCGGTTTCCTACATTGATTTATTGCTGGTTACGTTAATAAAAACCAATTTAAGACTAAGCAATAATGTTCCGTGTAAGAAGTAAATTTATTATCTTCAGGCTTCTTTAAGGATGTATCATGTTTTTTTCTTATCAAATTATATTTTTTCAAGGATTGTGACTGAATTTCGAAATATTATTTTATATCAGGGACATATAAAAATATATAAAATTTTATGGTTCATCAGTAGTTAATATTTTAACTCCAGTTTCGTGATGATAATCAGAGGTAGGAGTCCTTCTGAGGAATGGTTGCACATATATGTTATGCCAATATATGTTATGTTAACGCCAAGAACCGTGGTTCAGAGCCCACCTTAAGCAGCCTGTCCTATTAAGATTCAGTTGGTAAAAAGGATAATAACATGTGGGGCAAAAGTACCGCTACCATTTTGATTGCGCGCCATCTTGTGTGACGTTAAGCTCAATTGTGTAGAGATCCAAATTTCATTGTGGATAAATATATGAATATATGAATAAATATATGAGCAATGAAGCCCATTTTCTTCTCAGTGGCCACGTCAATAAACGGAATAGTCTGATTTGGGGAACACAGAATCCTCAATAAATCCATGAAACATCATTGCATCCAATAAAAACAACTGTATGGTTTCGTATTCATGCTGGAAACATCATTGGTCCCTACTTTTTTTGAAAATACCAAGACATGATTCGAAATTTTCTTCTGCCTGAAATGGAAAAGCAAGGACTAGAGGACATGTGGTTTCAGTAAGATGAGGCCATAGCACACACAGCTCGTTCAATAATTCAATTAATGAATGATGGTTTGGTTTTTCCACGAAGACTAATTTGCGAAGTGACGATTTAGCCTGGCCAGTCAGATCTCTGGATTTAACAACACCAGACCTTTTTTAATGGTTTTTTTTATAATAAAATATTTATGTGAATAAGCCCCAAACGATTCAACATGTTTAAGACAACATTCGTCACGAAATTGAAGATAGTCGGCCTGAGATGTTGCAGGATGTCTTCAAATGCCTTAAATAATGCCAAAAGTTGCATAGTGAATCGCAGTCACCATTTAGCCGATATAATTTTTCAATCATAACGAAAAAAAAAATGTAAAGACCAGATAAACTTTTTAAGAAAACCAAACTTACTTAACTTTTCTTTGAGGAAAATTTTAGGTAATCAAAATAGTAGCGGGACTTTTGCCACACGTTGTACTAAGACTGAGGTGTTTAATATTAATAGTTAAAGCGAATAGATAAGATAATATTTATTTAAAAGGAACAACATATTTTTATACGTTGAAAAGCCTTTTTATTTTTTATTTTTCGTATATTAATGAACAATATAAATATTCAAAATGTTATATACATATAAACACGACTTTTGATATTTAATGTTTAAATTATACACTTCAATAGTGAGTTAACAAAAGTATTTTCTAGAAACATTAGATCATGAATGCAAATATTAGACAACCTGGTACCGATACATGTATAAATATCACTTGCTGTTTTAATTTGTTTTTGTTTTCATAACGGATCGATGAACTAGCTTGCTAAGAAAATATTTATAGTTTTATAAATTTTTAAACGCTAATAATTCGTATTGCACCTGAGCAATATAA